>NW_006431911.1:2086772-2099787 GCF_000325575.1 Pteropus alecto
TTTGATGGAAATAATCTTCTGGCAAATTAGGAGTCTAGATGAAGTCCTGCCTGGTGTTATGGATAACACCTTGCCGATTTCTTTGGGGTAAATGTGATCCTAAAAGAAAATTTCCCAGGCTTTTCTACAAGCTTTTCTAAAACATTTCTGGCATTAAAAGTAAGCTTATGGATTCCAGGCCCTTCTGTGGCATCTTTGATCTAGGACTGCTCCAAAAAGTGTATTCTCTATGCATTACGCATTTCCTAATTCGCTGTTCCCCTGGTCCATTTCCTCAAACCTTCAATCAATACAAATTTTCCCTGGCTTTGTTGTTGATTTACTCTCTCGTCAGCTGCCCACCTTCCTCCCTTCTTTCCTCCTTCCTTCCTTTCTTTTCTTTCTTTCCTTTTCTCTTCTTTCTCTCTTTTTTCTCTTTCATGTTTTCCCTTTTTCTGTCTTTCTTCCTTTTCACTTTCTTTAGCTCTCTCTTTCTTTCTCCCTCTCTGCTTTGACCCGGGCCATGTATTTTATTTTATTAAATTTATTGGAGTGACATTCATTAATAAAATTATATAGGTTTCAAGTGTACATGACCCAGGCCGTTTACAACAGGTTTTCCTAACCCTCTAATGCAGAGGGCTTATTATAAGACTTTGTTGGAGGAAGTCGATTTTCCAAGGGCACGTAGTCTGTCATGAGTCCTGGGACCTTTGCGAAGGCCCTGGAGAATTTTTAACAGACTCTCTAGTTGGAATTAGCCATTACCATGTTAATGTCAGATTGCAGTAGGGAGGCCCACAGATGGTGATTCTGAAGGATTTACACCCCCATTAACTTCATAGATTAGGCTCTAGGTAAGGAAATACCCATGTGCACAAGAGAAAATGAATTACTAAATAATGTGAGATCAAATGGCTAGACTGGTTCTTTTGTACTCTTATGTTTGTAAAGTCATGTCTTACAAACACGGGGAAATCAAAAATTGCCTCCTGGGCAGCAGGAGACTGTATGGTTACTGACTTGTGTCTGCCTTCCCAGGGCCTGAGTCGAATTCCTGTTTTGCCATTGACAAGCCTTGTGACTTTAAACAAGTTATTTCAACTCTCTGAGCCTTTGTGTCCCTGTCTAAAAAAAATCTGGATAGTGTTTTACTTGCCTCATAATGTTGTTCTGAAAATTAAATACGAAAGGCCATGGGAAATACTTAACACAGTGTCTGCCCCATAATAAAACCTAATCATTGTTAGCTACTATTAGTTTATCATTGGGGGCTGCCGTAACGAAGCACCACAGACTGGGTAGCATATAAACAACAAAAATTTATTTCTCACAGTTCTGGAGGCTGGAAGTCCAAGATCAGAGCACCAGAATAGTCAGGTTGGTGAAGGCCTCTTCTGGGTTGCAGACAGCCATCTTCTTGCTATGTCTTCACATGGTGGAAAAGGGGAGGAAGGTCTTTGGGGTCTCTTTTATTAGAATATCAATCCAATTCATGAGGGCTTCACCCTCATGACCTCATGACCTCCCAAAGGCCCCACTTCTTAACGCCATCACATTGGGGGTTATGATTTCAACATATGAATTTGAGGGGACACAAACATTCAGACCATAACAAAGAAGGTCAAAGAAAAGACTTTTTAGCTCCTCCATACTTATGTGATCTAATTTAATACCCATAACAACTCCACCCAGTACTCAATGTTAAGTCAGAAACTCTGAAGAGTCTGAGACCTTATCCTACTTAATCTGACCGGAGGCACGAGGCTTTCTGGATTAGAGAACAGACAATTTATTACTCAAGGCAAAAATAGCCAGAGCAGTATCTTACCACCAGTTCCCCAAGCCCTAATCCCCACTGGGCGATGGAATGAAGGCCAGATGTTACATCCACATACAGCAGGGTTGTAGCCTCTAAGAGGAACCTCTGACTTAGGAGATCTGAATCTTATATAGCCTACCAGCACATCTGCCCATCCTCACCTGTCTGGGGTCAGGGGAGGTCTCTAGCTTCACTACCCGAATGTAAGCAATTGGATTTGAGATCAGTCCTAAATCTCTCTGACATTAAGGAGGTCTTTGCTCGGAAAATCTAGACTATGCAGAAACATGAAAATAGTCATGGAGAAGAGTCTTCCAACTGGTTCATTCACATTATAAAGACATAACAGTTGTCCACCCTGGGATTAAGAATAGGAGACACTAAGGCTGGGTCATTACGCCAACCATGCTTCTTAAATTTGTCCCCATGACCTATAAATAACATTATTTATTGTCTTTATAAGAGCCTAGTCTTAAAGTATTTAATTCAGCTGAACCATTTGGGTGTGCTGGGAAAAGCAAAATAGGCTATAAATTATAGAAGTCAGCCTATGGAAATTTTTCTGTAATATACCCCTATCTTTGGGATTTATTCCTTCCTTCTTCACCATTAAAATCGCCCTTTTATCTGTTCTGTTTCTTTGGCGCATTTAAAAATAATATTAAAGATAAAAACATACTTTGAATATTAATGGAACCTTCTAAAAATGTTGCATTTCACAAAGAATACTGTTAATAAATGAAGCAAAACTTGCAAATCCTAATGAAAGTTTTCATCAGGTAGAATTTCGGTGGGAGAGGATCTCACACAAAACACATCTCCAATCGACAGCTACAAGTGTATTCATGTACCTTGTTTCATTTAATTCATTAAAACAGCCCAGGCAGAGGCACTTCAGAGGAGGAAGTAGAGACTTCAAGGTTAAACATGTGTTGGAAGTTAAGCAGAGGTAAGTTGCAATACAGATCTGAGTCTTCAAATTTGCAGAATGTTGGACTTTTGTCACCTCTTGCATATTCCAAACCAGTGATTCTCACTATAGTGTGTGTGTTGTGGAGGCAGTTCTTTATGAGGGTCGCCATGTCAGATTCAACTGGATGGGGGTTCAAACCATGGCCCTCTTTAGAGCTTTTGCTATCCTCCCTGAGTAAAAGCCACACTGGGTTTAGGAGCCTTGCTGCTAATACTTTAGTGACCTAGCCCAGGGAATGTTCAGAGAGAAAAATCCCTGTAAACTACCAATCCAATTTTATAGTTAATCAACATACTTTCAAATAATTAATAGAAACAATTTCATGTAGTTAATAGAGATATGGTCATAAAATTAATACAAAAATTTTGAGTGCATTGTATTCTAGAGCCAGCTCAGAGTTCATGCAGCATGCACACAAATATTCATATTATTATCTCTGCATAAATATTTCTCATTCTTGGTTTCCTTTCATTTAACAGGGTATATAATAATTTCACTTCCGTTTATCTTTTTACAATGACAGCTAAAGGTTACATCTCAGAATGTGGAAATTTGACTTAAGTGCGATACTTAAATTCTAATAATGAAAAATAACTGATCAGTGAGAACCTTTTTGGAAAAGATCACTCAAGGAGAAAATTGTTCTTGACAGTGTTAACAGCACACTGCTCTGCTCCACCAACAGGCAATCATGAAGCAAGGGAGAAAATCAGCATTAGCATCAGATAACATTCTTCCAGATGCCATCAAAATTCTCTCTCATCTTCCATAAGCACAATACTGTGTTCCTCACCACCTGTTTCATTTGAATTAGCTACCAGAGAGAGGAGTGGAATGGTGTACATTTCACTGCTTGCGATTTCCCAGAAGCCAGACCTCATAATGCAAAATATTTGAATTTTGTATATTTCTTGAAGTGGGAACATCAGAGGAAATGCAAGACAAACAACAGTTCTAAGTTTCATTCCCCTTCTGCTTCATTTTAAGTGCAGACAGTCCTTCTTTGCATGGCAGTGCAGGATATATACGTGACCACGTCAGCTGAAACTGTGCAAAGCGATCCTAATCATCAATGGGGAAAATTATGACTATATCGTGAATTATAAAATTTATGTCGAAATATTAAAAACTCTCTTACTGTCAGTTATAAATGTAAAGAGAAATAAAACATAGCAAAACTAATAGTTATTAAGTACGTTATAATTTAAAGCATTAGAAACATTAAGAATCAAAGTGTTTTATTTGCTTGTAAAGTACTTAAATAACTTACAATGGAGTATCTTTTCTATGCCTTGGAAAATAGTCATACTCCTTTCTAAATGTGGAACTACTTCTAAGATTGTATCCTTTGTAGCTTAAATATCATAAACTATATCTGAGAGTTCCTTCAGTGCGAAGTTTTTTGCCAGCATCACTTCCTCTGAGACATCATTTTTTTTCCGTCACAGCCACTCACTCTATTTATGTTGATATGTTCTCCTTCGCTAAGTTTCTCTGGCTGCGTAACTAGAGAATCTCAAATGGCGGTAGCATCCATATATCCACCACCAGCTTCCTCTTCTTAAATCCCATTTACGTTTGATGTGAATTTCACTTCCGGCGTTTGTTTTCTTTGCATTTGGTTTGCCGATTCCCTCTTTCCATTACCCATTTGGTATAATATCATGTGAGGCAACACAACTACATGCTTCGCTGCCTCCGTGTGAACTGAATGGCAGATGCACAGATGTGCTCATCAGTCAAGTTTGAAAAAAGCGAGGGCCAATTAGCCAAATGCCCAATACACCAAATGACCAATTTGTTTAAAGCCAATTAACGAAAGGATCAATTTGCAAAATGATTAATTTGCCAAATATCTATTGATTGAATTTGCCAAAATTTCTCATTGGCTAAAACCTTCCTTTGAGGGATAGTCTTCTTAAATATATTCAATGAAATAAATAACCTGAGGATTATAGTCTTCTTAACAACGGTAAATTAAAATATTGGATAATTATGTTTTAGTATATATTCAAGAATATATTCAGTATATTCATAATATAAAATCTTCATAATTATTAATATATTCAATAAATAACTTCATTAACATGGTTTTTCCACAAATATGAACACTAATGGAAAATATATTCACGAAGTCAAAACCAGCCTAAAACCCAGAACTTTTGATAAGTTCATGTGTTTAGAGAAAATGCATTAATTGACTAGATTCAAAAAGAATATTCTTAAAATAAGTGTTTGGTAAACTTATAAACTTTGATGAATCAGCTATTAGGCATTAGGTGTTTTTGGCCATTGGGAAATTAGTTCTCTTGGCCAACTGGTTTTCAGCAAAATATCTCCCAGCCCACCTCTCTGTCACCCCTACCATTCCCTCTCTAGGCTTGTTTTGGTTTCGCTGCTGCATGCCCCCTGACATATTATACTCCTCTGTCATGGTCATTATCGTGCTGTTTTTAACCTTGCTTAAATGTCTGCTTCCCCTTTCCACTGCAAACTCCATCGGGTCAGAGAGACCAAGTCTGTTGTGTTTATCTTTGTGTCCTAGCACCTAGCACAAAATACCATTTCTATAGGTGATATTATCGATTTCTTCCTCCGAGCCAGGTACCATACTGGTGCTTTGCATGCATCATTCCATTTATCCTTCACGCAATCCTATGAAGTGGGTGAACTTATTCTTACCATTTTATAAATAAAGAAGCTGAGGCCGAAGTTATATAGTGAATGCATGACAAAATAGATTCCAGAACCTGCTAAGCAAATTCTCAGTATTAGGAGTTCCATAAAAATATGTTGAATTAATTAAGCACTTACTAATGTTCACTCATAGAAGCAGCTGCTTGTGAAATTATTGTGTGCCAGAAACTTGTCTACATTGTCTCCCTAGACCATGAGCAGGATCCTTATACTGCAAGAGCCCCAGGAATCATCACTGAAAGCCACTGCAGAACTAGTTTAGCATGAACGTCGCTACCTCTTTCTTAATCAAGAAGGTAGAGACCGGAAAGCCATCTCTAAAATCGTTGGTTTCAGAAACTGCACCACACATGCTAGGTCTGCACCCAAAAACAAAACAAAACAAAACAAAAGGATGCTCCAGGCCCTGCCAAATCAGTTGGGATCTTTTAGTAATACAGAAACAGCAAATACTTTACGTACATGTCCACAACTGGTTTTGCCTACACGAAGACCAAAAGCCAGCCAACCCCACCTTGCTCCTGCCTTCTAAGGTTCTCATGAGTCCATCTGATTAGTGAAACCTAAAGCATGCCCTGATCCTAGCTGCAAGAGAAACTGGGAATTGTAGTTCTTGGTGTTTCAACCTAGATAGAGAATAGGATGGATAGTACATGCCCATTTACCACCTTTACCATCCTCAGTGAACTAATTCTGATCTTGTCACAATATCACACCCTAGAATGATGCTCTGGAAGTCTGAATGTCTGATTTCTTTGTGCAGGAGATGGGAAGGATTATCCTTGACACATTTACACTCTCATCCCTAACCTAATTGTTATTTTAAAATACGTAATTGGCATTGTGAAGGACCGAGTTTGGGAAATGGAATAAAGCAGAGTTATCTGGCTGATTTGGGTGCTAAACCCACATCTTAACTTTTTCAGTGCATTGTCTCCATGAGCCGGCCTGCCCACATTAGACAGTAATAGTCATTCAAATTATTTTATCAGTCAGCCTTGGCCCCCTGCCATCACATAACCATGTGTTCATTCCCACAGAATGAGCGTTCCTGGTCCAATCCTCAAAGAGACTTCAGAAAGATGGCATGTGGAGTAAAGGGCAACCGTAACAGAGATAGAGGAGACCATTTGTACTGGGAGGCTGCGAACAGCTTCCCAGAGCCACGAATATGTAAATATCTCTAGCAAAAAGAACTGTAAGTAATTTCAATGGAGTCGCTAAATGAGGAAAGGGAAAGGATCACAAAAAGCAATTTTTCCTAGAAAATTATTCTCGGGACTCATGAAGTAGGCAATGATCCTTGGATTAACACCACGCATGGCAAGAGTGAAGCACAGGGAAAAGACACTGGTCCGTTTGACCCCAGCACAATATGCCCTGCTGCAAGCGCCAGGACCAGCTGGACCCAGACTGATCCCCTGGAGCCCAAGAGACCTGCTGAGCCTTCTGGCTGCAAACTAGAAGGTGCGATACCTATAAGCAAACTTACCTCTGAGGTCACCAACCTGTGAGCTTTTTAAATGTAGATTTTTTTTTAAGATCGAAAATTCTGTGTAACAGGTCCTATTGATATTAATATTCCTTACCAAATTTTCACTCACTTGGGAACAAGTAAAGACTTTAATGTACCTTAGGAAATATTCCTTTACTCTCTTTCTTATAAAAGCCAAATGAAATGTCCTCATGGTTCTTCTTCTAGCCTTTTTCATAAAATTTTAAAAGGAGGAGAATGTGGCAAGGAAAAGTTACTCTCTAACATAATGACTAGGAAACAAGCATTCATTCCATGTCTCTCCCTGTGCGGGCGCTGAGCTAACGCTGCGCATGTGCTGACTCGTTTGTTGCATCGCATCGGCACTCTGAGGAAGCTCTATTGTCATCCTTGTTCGACAGTTATGGAAACTGAGACAAGGACAAATTAGTAACATACCCAAGGTAGGGATATCGGACCCAGGCGATTCCCCTCTGAATCTGATCTCCAGACTTACTCATGCCCCTTTATTTCACCACTCAGTCTTTCTTCAACAAACATGTGTGGAAAATCTCAGGTGAGACCCTACGCTGGGAGCTGAGAGGGCAAAGCTAAGACCCCGTTGCTAGTTTTACAACACATGCCCTCCAGTCGGGGGTTTGTGACATCTAAACTGGCCATCTGGCCCCAGGTCTCCACTCTTGACTATTCCATATCCTTCCACTGAAGATAACTCATTTGTTTTCATTTCTTCGGTTACTTCGAAGTTGTACTTTTCCATAGGAATGAGTAATATTTCAAGCTTATTTCTGAAGCTTGTTAGTTTTTCTTCCCCTGCTGGGAAGTGGTTTCCCAGGAAGACTCCAAGTGTTTCAAAGGCATAATTTATACACAGAGCCTGGGAGTGCACATCAGCTGGTGGCTAAGGGTTCCTTTTACTTTGCTTTTTAAATGATGGAAGGGGGCCAAGTAGCCATTTCAAAATAGCCAAAGTCCAGGGAAATGGAAGTGAATGCAAATTAATACAAGTGTTTACTAGGGTGATTAAAAAAATCTTACGAGTGTTGAAATATCAGAGAAAGAGAATGAATTAAGGTGACAGAGTGTATTTGCTAATAGTCTTTGGTTGCATGTGGCAAAAATCAACTTGAGCTGGTTTAGGCAGAAAGGAGATTTTATAAGGTACGGGGTGTCTCATAGAACCAAGGGGAGGAACGAAGTTAGGCCTCAGGGAGGAAATGTAAACAAAAACCAGAAAGGAGGCCAAAAACAAGGCTGAGGAGCATGCATGTGTGTATATGCGCACGTGTATATGTGCATGCACACATGTACATGCATGCGTACTGTTGATTGTTTTTTTCTGCGTCTCTTTTCTTGTGGCAGAATATGGCTAACCTAGCAGATCCTCAATTGAAATGCTACCATTCCAAGGACACTCAAAATTCAACTGTCTTTCAGTACCAATTTAAGTTCCCAGGAGAGAATCTCATTGGCCCGTTGGGTCATGTGTGCAATCCTGATCCAATCAATTTCAGCTAGAGCAGGCGTGGTTACATGTCATAATCAAGGCTTCCAAGCAGACCATCCATACATTCAATCTTCTAATAAATATATATTAAATGCCTACTAGACCAGATGCTGCAGAAACAGCAGTGATCAAATGAACATTTTCCTTCTTGTGGACAGTCCTTAAAGAGAGAGGATAGCTACGACCTATACAAACTCTCCAAAAGAATTCTACCGCACAGTCTCTAAGTTTAAAAAAGTTGTCGTGAATCATGAAAACTCACTATCTCACAGGGCTTCCCTAAGATCCTAATCTTAATTTTAATCTTTAGCCTTTCTACATTCACTTCTTTCATTCAATAGCATTTATCGAGCCTTGTTTGTGCATTATTTGCTGAGGAGACCAGGAGATCCTAGTCTTGAAGGGCTTAAGACCCCTATGAGGGATTCAGACTTGTGAACAAAATTCAGCAACACATTTGTTAAGGTACAAGGACAGGCATGCATACGAGAAATACTTGGGAACCAAGGGGCAATGAGGTTCATTCTACCCTGGGGTCAGAAAAGGATGGAAAGGTGATTTTGTGTTGCTTTGCCTCTGTAATATTTCATTATTATATATTACCTAATAATATCTCATTATTCATAGACCTGAACGCCACTTTCTTCTTCAACAGAAACATCTAATTTTTTTAGACTTCTTTCACGTTCTGAATTAAAGATTCTTCTGAATCACTCTGGGATGAATTGTTATAAGGTTTTTCCTACATGATGGTATCGTTTCATCATGTTCTGTTTTGATACACCATGTCAAAGATTGACGTTCTTTAGTTATTTGGGGTAATTTTTTCTACCAAGCTTTTATTCTGCAAGCTTGCCATAAGGCATGAGAAGAAAAATACTCAGATCGCTATAAGTTTCCTACTCTTTCCTTAGATAACTGGTTCTCAAACTTCAGCTTGCATCAGAAACACTTGGAGGGCTTATTAAAGCAGACTTCTGAGCTCCATCCCCAGAGTTTTTGGTTCAGAAAGTCTGAGATGAACCTCAAGAATTTATATTTCTAACAAGTTTCTAAGCAGTGCTGATGCTGTGGCCAGGGACCACACTTTGAGAACCACTTGCCTTAGACCTTCTCTAAATGGTTTGTTGAAACATCAAGGGCTTGAAGGTGGCTAGCTATAACATCGGGATTAACAACTACGTTATAGCACGTTCTGTTAAATGTGTTTTCAGCTGATTAGATGGATTCACTGTCGGTGGAACCCATTAAAAGTTTATAGCTAGTTGTGTTAACTAGAAATATCTTGTACAAATATTCAAAAAAGTTTTACCAGCCTTGGATCAGTGCAAATATCTTACATTCACTTTTCATACAAATATAGTTACTTTGGGAAAGAAAGTACATACATATTTATGTAACTTATTCTTTAAAATGATACAAGGCCCAACAAGTTATTTTGTGGATACCAACAAACAGATTCTACGGTTTATAGGGAGCAGAAAAAGACCCAAAATAGTCAACACGATATTGAAGGCGAAAAACAAATTTGGAGGACTGACATTACCTGACCTCAAGACTTACTATAAAGTGACAATCATCAAGACAATGTATATTACTGGCAACAAATTATAGACAAGTCAATGGAATAGAATGAGAGCCTGAAAATGGACCCACAAAAATATAGTCGACTGATCCTTGACAAAGGAGCAGAGGCAATATAAGAGAGCAAAGTTAGTTTTTTCAACAAATGGTGTTAGAACAACTGGACATCAACGTGCAAAAAACATGAATCTAGACACCATGCAGAAAAATTAGCTCAAAATGGATCACAGACCTAAATGTAAAATGTAAAACTATAAAACTAAAAAAAAGATAACATAGGAGAAAACCTCAGCGACCTTGGGAATGGCTATGACATTTTAGATACAACACCAATGGCATGTTCCATGAAAGGAATAATTGACAAGCTTGACTTGATTAAAATTAAAATTTTCTGCTCTGTGAAAGACAATGGCAAGAAAACAAGGTGACGAGACATAGACCTGGAGAAAATATTTGCAAGACACATCTGATAAAAGACTGCTTTCTAAAATACACAAGGAGCCCTTAAAACTCAATAATAAGAAGACAAACGACCTGATTTTAAAATGGGCCAAAGACCTCCACAGACACCTCAGCAAAGAAGATAAAAAGATAGCAAATAAGCATATTAAAAGATGCTCTACATATCACCAGGGAAATGAAAATTTAAAAAATGAGATACCACTATACGTCTATTAGAGTGGCCAAAATCTATAACACTAACACCAAATGCTGGTGAGGATGTGGAACAACAGGATTTCTTGCCACTTTAGAAGACGGTTTGGTGGTTGCTTACAAAACTAAAGCTACTCTTAACACACGATCCAGCAATTGCACTCCTTGATATTTATTCAAAGGAGTCAAAAACTTTCATCCCCACAGAAACTTACACATGGATGTTTAATAGCAGCTTCATGCATAATTGCCAAAACTTCAAAGCAACTAAGAAGTCCTTCAATAAATGAATGGATAAATAAACTGGTACGTTCAGACAATAGAATATTATTTATACTAAAAATAAATGAGCTATCATGCTATGAAAAGACATAGGGGAACCTTAAATGAATATTATTAAGTGAAAGAAGCCAACATGAAAAGGCTACCTACTATGTGATTCCAACTCGATCACATTCTGAAAAAGGCAAATCAATGGAGACAGTAAAAATATTAGTAGCTTTCATTGGTTGAGGGGAAAGAAGGATGAACAAGTGGAGCACAGAGGATGTTGTTTAGAGCAGTAAAAATACTCTGTGTGATACTATAAAGATGCTTATGTATCATTATACAATTGTGGAAACTCCTGGAATATGCCGAGTGAATCTTAATGAAAACTATGCACGTTGGGTGATAGTGATGTTTCAGTAGGTTTATCAATTGTAACAAATATACCCTACGGTGGGAAAGTTGATAATAGAGGAGGCTGTGTATGCGTGGCGGCTGGGGGCATATAGGAAATCTCTGTACCTTCCTCTTAATTTTGCTGTGAACCAAAAACTATTCTAAGAAACAAAGTCTTAAAACAGTAAATACATTATACACACACACACACACACACACACACACACACACACACACGATACAAGGTAGCAGGAGCAATAATAAATAGCATCAAAGTGACATATTTCATGTCAAAATTGGTGCATTTGAAGCTATCTTTAACAGCTTTAGGATTGGCAGAATAATTTTTAAATTATTTTAAATTGTGATAAAATGCACAAAAAATTCACCATCTTAAACATTGTTAAGTGTACAGGTCAGTGGCTTAAGTACATTCACATCATTGTGCAAGCATCACCACCATTCATTTCCAGAATTCTTTTCATCTTGCAAAACTAAAACTTTGCCCCCTTTAAAAAATCCATTCATCTCTCCCCTGGCCCCTGGAAGCCACCATTCTACTTTCTGTCTCTATGAACTTGCTAAAATTTCTTGAAGCATAAAAATGGGTAAATGCAAACCAATTGAGACTTTAAACTAGCATAAACATATTTACCTATAAAGCACTTGCCGGGTAATAGAAAAAAAATGAATGGACAAGTAGGGAATTTGTCAAAGCTAGTAACGTGTGCTGGTGTAAATTTCCTAATAAGTGATGCTACTAAGGAATCTGCACTAATGCCCTGTCACCTTCTTCCCACATCGCGCATCTCATTTCTCACTAGTTCCTAAATGGTCTTTGTGGAATTCACCTCTTAGACTTAAGAACTCTAATGATCAGATAAGAGCAGTGGAAAACCAAAATACTATGATGCCCATTTTTTTCTTTTTCTTTTTTCTCTCCTCATCTTTGAAACCCTGATGTTACTAAAGAGTCTGAACAGAATCATATCATCAGCATCAGCTCTAGAAAAAAACCTCCGACAGGCCCAAGCTGGGTAATGATACTGGCCAGGTTTGGGAGGTCAGAGCACAGGAGTGAGCCAGCATTCCTTTGGATGCCTGGATACAGAGTTCAAAGGAAACCCTAGCAAATTCTAACTTTAGTAAATCTCCAGGCCAAAGGTAGATGTTTTAGTAAATTAATAATCCCTGAGTGACATTTGATGAGTTCTTTCAAAGACATTTCCCTTCACCCTGCCCTGACCCCTGACCTACGTTTCATTCCTTGCAAAATGAATGGAGTCCATCGTAGTGACTTTTCCATTACAACTCAGCCTGCCTCTCTTTCTCTTTCTCTTGTTCTTTCTCTCTCTCTCTCTCTCTCTCTCTCTCTCTCTCTCTCTCTCTCTCTCTCTCTCTCTCATAAACTGGAGGTATAAGATGGGGGTGAGCTCTCTTTCCTGCTCCCTCTCTGTCTCTCTCCTCTCTAAACAGAAGCCTCAAAAACACCAGATAATTGGTTTACACTTGGGCCTTTCCGCAAAAGCTGAATGTTTGCTGACTTTAATTTTTATATTATTGATTTTAGAGAAGTTTGCTTTAACAAAATTAAAATAATGGTTCATGAATGCATTGTGTATTTATTCAAATAGCAGCTTT
>NW_006431911.1:2099824-2109730 GCF_000325575.1 Pteropus alecto
TCCCTAATAATATAGAAGATTAATATTGTATAAGTCAAAAGTGAAAAATTATGGGTAACTATAAATGCAGACCTCAAAGCTTAGTTCAGTGGTTAAGTTGTATCGTGCATTCTAACCAAAGAGGAAATACTTAGCTGACACTCCGGGAAAGAGAGCTGACATTTACTGAGTTCTGCCATGAGCTAGGAACTCTACTAGACCTTATGCTTGACCTCATTTACTACCACTGTGACAGCTACTACCTCACCCCCTGAGTTTTGCAGATGAATAACTGGTTCAAGGTCTCATAGTCGATAGGTGGCCAAATCAGAATTTAAATCATGGCCTTTTTATTGATTTCTTCATTCAAAATTAATTATTGAACACCTAGGAAGGGCCAAATGTGGAGGATCCATCACTACTCCTCATGGAAGTCCTGATATGTAGCAAGCATTCCTTTATATGAGTTATCAAGACCCCTCATAGCAACCCTAATAGTCCGATGATATTACTATCTTTGTTTTGACTATGGAAGGTGAAGGGGATGAATAATTTGTCCAAAGTCACATAGCAAGTAAGTGATGAAGCTAAGCTTTGAAATTAGCTCTATTTGGTTCGAAACACGATACTTTTAATTATTCTGTTTTAATTAACCTCTCTGAGCCTCAGTTTCTAGCTCGTAAAATGGGACTCACGACAGCGCTACTCATAATTGCCAAGAGGCGGAAATGACCCCACTGTCCATCAGGTGGTGAGTGCATAAACAAAATGTGGTGTATCCACACAGGAGTATATCATTCAGCCATAAAAAGGAATGAAGTACTGACATATCCTAGGACATGACTGAACCTTGAAAACACTATGCTAAGTGAAAGAAACCAGACATAAAAGACCACATATTGTGTGATTTCATTTTTAGAAATGTCGAGAACCATAGAGACAGAAAGTAGATCCGTGATTGCCAGGGGTTGGTCGTACAGGGCAATGGAGAGTGACTACTAAATGGCATGAAGTTTCTTTTGTGGGCGATGGAATATTCTGGAATTAGATAGTGTTGATGGTTGGACAGCCTTTGTAAATATACTAAAAAAACACTGAATTGTATACTTTAAAGTGGTGAATTTTACGGAATGTGAATTATCATCCCCAAAATGAATCGATAAGGCTAATTCCAGTACTAACGCCTCAGATTGTTGTGAAGATTAAACAGAGCACATAAAAGTCCTCACCAACATTAAACGTTAAAGCATTATACACGAAGGGCTGGGTAGTGTGGGTGGCCGCAGCCCTACGGTGGGTACCCTGCTCTCTGCCCCTCATTTCTCCCTTTAGGACAGCGCTTTGTCCATCTGTCCATGGCACCTCGGAACCTCCACCCCACCGCCAGTCCTCCGCCCTGTTCACCCTCCCTACTGCTTCCCCTCCAGCCCAATGAGAGCAAAGCAGGAGCAGTCCCGGTACGGTCCTCATTCAGGACATGGTTCCCTCATTGTGGCCCCATGCCAACTGGACGTAAGGACTCGGAGCCTGGAGTACGAACTCACAGGAAGCAGATCATTAAGAAATGCCAGGACATAAACAGTTCTTAACAAATGTGGAGATGCGAAGAGAAAGAAAAGGGCTTTTCTCTTAGAGGGAATGTGGAAGAGACGCGAACGGGAAGCTCTATTTGAAGAACCACGAGGAGGCCAAACGCAGCTAGCTCAACCGATCCCCATGGATGAGAGGATGAGGGGGTCTCATTAGCCTGGTACGATTTCGAACCTAATCTAGCAGCCTCATCTTTCAGCCAGAGTTGACAATTGGTCATATTTTATACTGTCTTTCTCAGAAATTATTGGCTTTTTTCTCAAATGCGTATATTTCAAAAAAAAGAAAAATGAGTTGAAAATATCGCTTGTCTCAACATATTCAAAGTGAGCAGCTGTAAAGGAATAGGTTAAATCAGTTTTTAAAGGTTACGCCCGTTACAGACCCAGTCAGACATGATAGAGCACTTACACTCTTTATTGTAAATGTGAGCCTTCCTTAAATACACTGATTATCACCTCCAATGGCCTGTCGGTTTCATC
Organism: Pteropus alecto; assembly: GCF_000325575.1. Classification (NCBI taxonomy): domain Eukaryota; kingdom Metazoa; phylum Chordata; class Mammalia; order Chiroptera; family Pteropodidae; genus Pteropus; species Pteropus alecto. Next base: position 2,101,876 of record NW_006431911.1, read on the forward strand.
AGAACGAAATACAGCCGCAGATTCCTTCTTCCTTTTGTTGGAGAATCCTAAGCTGGGAAACACGCAGCCATCTGGTTCCCCTTTGGAATTGCCGTGTATTATATAATATATGCTCACATTTGATAAAAGAAAACGTAGAGAACACATATGGTGCCAGGGTCCAAAGGCATTTGAATGATTGCGCCAAGGGCCACTTTTAGCTCATTTTATACATGGTCAGAATAAAAAGAAAAAAACTTGCAAAGTCATTTGCAACAGTATATTTGTTTGCCCAGCACGATTGCATTCTTAATCCATTCTTTTGATGTTAAATCAGAAAGTGACAGTGAAGCGGACCAACCATAAATCAACAGGTTACAACTGGGTCTCTCTGGCATTCTTCTCTGCTCAGGATGTCATGTCAACCAGCACATATTGAGGCAATTCTATAAATTGCGTTATCTTGAGAAGGGGAGAAGTCAGCAAGAAGAAAAAGGCTGGGGAAAAAAAAAAAAAAAAAAGCACAGCAAGCTCAAAGAAGCTCTAAATTCCTGATATGGATCAAGACACCTCAGCTTACATGATTGACTATATCTACAGTTTCGTCTACCCTCGTAGACAATTTGGCTCCAGAGTTTTTCAGGATACATGTTTCTAGTTCAGAGACACACAATAACAGCCTTTTAGGACTGACTGGCCCTAATTACAGGAGAAAATGTGTCTTTCCCAATAAAATATGTTTTTTTCTTTCCGAAGCAGAATCTTATCTGTTCTCTCAACCCAAGACTTCTAAACATTATCTTATTGTTTTATTTAACAATTACTTATACAGTGCTTATTACATGCCAGATATTGTTTCAAGGGCTTGCAAATATATCGACCCTCATAATATAAATATTATAATACTCAAATCAATCATATGACATAGGCATAATTATTATTGTCATTTGCAGATGAGAAAACTGAAGCACAGAAGTAACTTGCCCAAGAATGGCAGAACCAATAAGTGGCAGGCCTGAGATTCAAATCCATTTCTTGAATTATTTTGTTGGAAATAAAGAGACACACTTGGTTATCTCAGGTAAAAGGGGTATCTCATCATGCGCATGGACTAACTGAAATTAACCTTGGAAGTGAAAGCCTCCAGTCAGCACTAAAGACTGGAACTCTCTCGACCTCTCTGAGTCATGGTACGTGTCTCCCAGAATCCTCCCTTCTCTCTGCATGTCTCCCTGCCTCCAGCTTGCTCGTGGCCTCTCATGGTTCCCATTCTTTCTCATAGATCCTCTCCTTTTCAGCCACAGTCTTCAGTATGCTCTCTCTCTCTCTGTCTCTCTCTCTCTCTCCCTCCCCGCCGCACCCTTCTCTCCTCTCCTCTCCTCGCCTGGCCTATGATTTGCTTTGGCCAATTAATTTAGGGTGGAAGAGTCATTTCGTGACTTCAGAGCCCAGGTGTTAATAATACTGACAGCTTCTGTTTTCTTCCCCCTGGAAATCAGCCACCATGTTAGGAATCTGACCACCCTGATTGGAAAGAACCCCAACTCTTCACACCATGTTGCGAGGAAGACCAAACTGGCTACGTGGAGATAGCGAAATTGAAAGAGAGAGAAAGAGGGAGAAGCCAACTGACCTAGTGGAGTAGTACTGAGGTCCCAGACATACAAGCAAAACTTTCTTGGATGTTCTGGCCCAGCCCAACTGTCAGGTGATGCTGCCAAATGAATGACCCCAGCTGACTCCTATGGAGCAGAAGAATCATCCATTTGAGCCCTGCCCAAACTCCTGACCCACCACGTTGTAACAAATAATAAATTACTGTTTCTAGGTTCTAAGTTTGGGGCTAGTTTGCTGTGTGGCGAGAGATCACTGAAACAGTGGGCTAGTTTGTTTTTAATGACATTTTTCATAAGGTGAAACAGGGGGAAGGTAAGAGCCAAATAGCCCGATGGATGTCTACGAGATGCCTACCAATGGGGACATGAATGAAGCCAGAGAGAAGCGACAACACTGGCTATAATAGGACCTGTCTTTCCCTCCTTACACCATTCTGGTGTGAGCCACTTAGTGTTTTGGGGAAAAGAGTGTTAATGCAAATGCCATAAGATCGTTTATCTGAGATTTAAACCTGACTGCTACACCTCTGCTCTTTTCTCTATATCATGTTTCCTCTTTCACTGACAGGACTTTAGTCTCCAAAGCCACATGACCCAGCTCCCCAGCCACCGGAGGCGAGCCTGGCTAGACACATGGGCATAGCTAACTGCAATCGCTCATAGCTCATACTGTCAGGCAGCAGCCTGGCCTGGAACTACTTCAATGGGCCCCAAACCAAGACCCACTCTTATGTCTCCTGAAGGCCCAAGTGAGAAACCTCCTTCTGTGCTTTACCCGCCACCTCTATCCCCAACATTAGCTGCAAACATTTATTGACCCCAACTATATGTGGGGTCCTGGGCTAGCAGCCCAGGATTCAAAGAGATTAAAACTCCAAGGTTGACATCAAGGAGGTTAATGGCAGAAGTAGGTAAACACATAAACCACAAGCAGTAGTACACGGAGGCACGTGCGAAACTCCAAAAAAATTGTTTAGAAAAACGACAGTTTGAGAACTCAGAGAAGACATAGGAGTGAGTATGAGGATTCCTCTTGGAAGGTGAAGAATGAACTAGAAGCTAAGGAGCAAACCTTGGATTTCTCTGGTGGGAAGGGGAGCTGCAGAAATCCGAGGACTGATCTTGTAAAAAAAATTTATTATTTAAATTATTTGAAGCTACTCAGGGTGAAAAACAGATTTAGGTTTAGATTAACTTAATCACATAGATAAAATCCCTCCAAATAATTATAAGCTTTCAAAGTTAGTTGCAAGAATAATTCAAAAAAGCAGAATAGTCAGTGAATTGTGTAAGCAAGACAGCCTTGGAGAAGGTGGAAATCAGGGCCTGACACACATCAACGGAGCTGACTATCGGATGGCAAGAGCTCTTGCACTGCGAGGGGGGATTGGACACATCTCCTCAGTCCCTCTCTCCCCGTTCCCGCATGACTTTGGGGCCTTGGTGGTGGCCAGCTCGCAAACGTGCTGCTGGTCTCTCACCTCGAGAGCACACTGTGTCTCTCCTTTTGGGTTTCTCTGCAAAGCCCAGGGCTCACTAAATCCATCTGTGCAGGTGCCATGCAGAAGTGCAGGGGGTTAATGTCCTTGGGACAACCCTCAACTAAGAAGCGATGGGAGTTTGTGGACAAATGCCTTTGCCTCCAATGTTTCAGGGTGGCAATTCTTCGGCACGTTCTACCTGATTCCATAGGACTCACTAGTAGGATTGAGCCTATTGTCCCCAGCTGTGACCCGCTCATTGGGCACCGTTTATTAGTTTTTCCACTCCTCTTCTTCCCTCGCCCTACGCCCTCACTCACTCCTGCTTCCTATGATCACCTCTCAGATACAAAACCTGCATCGGAGTCTTTATCACAGGTGCTCATCTCAGGGGCTAAGACCAAGAGACAGCTGGAAATGAGGGAAGGAAAAGATGAGGTGCTGAAGGAAGATTACACACTTTGGGTGAAAGGCGAGAGGTTGATTGAAGCCAGAATGGTCTTGACAAAGACAAACCTCCCAGATCCCACGTTGCCCCATGGCTGACCTTGCCTAAAAAGGAACCTGCCCATGACATGCTGAAGAACTGAACAACGAACGGGTGGCTGAAATCTGAACACTTTAGTCAGGGCATGCTTGAAGAAAGTCTCTTTTTAATAAAGGATACAAAAAGTACGTAACTATTGATACGCCCAACTTGGATGGATCTCAAGGGTATGCTAAGTGAAAAAGCCAATTTCAAAGAGTTGCATAGAGCATGATTCCATTTATATAACCACCTAGAAGTGACAAAATTGTAGTGAAGGAGAACAGATCAGCAGTTGCCAGGAGTCGGGGTTGAAGGAAGAGTGTGATTATTAAGGTGCAACATGAGGGAGTTTTTTTGTGGTGATGGAACCGTTCTATGTCCTCATTGTGACAGTTACGTGAATCTACGCGTGTCGACAAATTTCATAGAAATACACACACAAGAATGCTTTAATGGTATTGTAGCAATGTTAATTTCCTGGTCTTGACAACGTATTATCTTTATGTAAGTAAGATATTATCATTGGGGAGAGCTGAGTGAAGGATATACAAGAACTCTTACTATTTTTCCACCTTCTTGTCAGTTTTAAACTCTTTCAAAATAAAATGTTTTTTAACTGGAAAACATTTTTAAAAACTGAATGCCAAAAGCCAAAAAAGACAGAGAGAGAGAGAGACAGAGACAGAGACAGAGACAGACAAAGACAGAGAGAGACAGAGAGAGACAGAGAGACAGAGACAGAGAGACAGAGACAGAGAGACAGAGAGAGACGGAGAGGCAGCTTTTCCTTTCTTCTCTCTCAGACAGCTATTTTGGCCATATTACTGGCATCCAAGGATGCCATGTCAAGGGCCTGCCCCAGTCTCTTCAGAATAAACAATATCAGTTATTATGATGACTGTGATTGTTATCGACAAATACAATACAAATTGTTACTGCAGCCACCTAATCAGCCAAGAATTTAGTGAAGGCATTTATTCTACTTAAGACAAGGGAATTGAAGAATTGTCTGAACGTTTTCTTTATCCTGAAGCCCCTTGGCCTGGACTGCTAAGGAAAATTTCAACTTGGCTGAATGCGATTCAAACAGAAGTTGGGGAATGGAGGGTCTAATATCAGTGACCAGGAAAGCAGTCTTTGATCAGTGCAGCATCCAGCGAACTTTATGCAACTATTGCATTGAACCTGATCCTGATGAAAAGAAGATCTGCCTGCCATATGCATGGCTTCCACACAGGAGGCTCTGGGTCTGAAGGTAGGTGCGCACATGCGTGTCTGAGAGTGCCAGGGCATAAGCAACTATTTGACTAAAAGCCATATGATGGGACAGAGAGTTGAGGCCAGGTGCTGAGGAAAAGGCTAGAAGCCACATGATGGGAGAATCAGTCACGGGGAGCAGATGTTAGAAACCAAAAGTAGGTTATTGGAAGGAAAGCAGAATTATCAGAGAGCCTGCAGAGTTTCAATCTTTTCATGCAAGCAATTAAGCAGATCATCAATGGGAAATGTTTAACAATAACTGTAAAATGATTTTAGTGTCCTAAATGTTAAAGAAAACTTAAATGTTAAAGTTGTCAAATTTTAACTTAAAAAATTCTCAAAGATGTACATTCTATGGTCATCTCCCTTGGACTATTTTTCTTTTCACAGATTAAGGGGACCAAGAAGGACGAGAGAAATAGGAATAAAATACAAGACAGTAGAGAACATGGTTCAGCATGTAGAGAATAATGCTGAACCAAGAACATTTTTGAGCTTTCTGTGGGCTGAAGAAAAAGTGTCGTATGGAAAACAGGAAGATCGAGAGGAAAACTATTCAATTTATAAAAATTAATGATGATTAAAATCTTTATAAAATTAATGTGTTAGAGCATCATGTCCTATACACGGTCGAGAGGTTTTACATAACTTTATGTGTGGGTGTATAATTTATATATACACCTTTTTCTACAGATGAGAAAGACTTTAAAAACACAATTAGTATCCAGCAATCCCATTTTGGGGTATTTGTCTGAAGAAATCGAAAACGCTCATTCAAAAATATATATGCACCCTTATAGTCATTGAAGCATTACTTACAATAGCCAAGATATAAAAGCAACCTAACTGCCCGTCACAGACGATGGGATGTAGAAGAAGTGGTACATATACAATGGAATATTATTCGGCCATAAAAAAGAATGAAATCTTACCATTTGCAACAACGTGGATGGACCTAGAAGGTATTATGCTAAGTGAAATAAGTCAGACAGAGAAAGACAAATACTACATGATCCCACTTATTTGTAGAATCTAAAGAACAAAATAAATGAACAAAGAAAACAGAGACAGACACGGATACGGAGAACATTTTGATGGTTGCCAGATGGGAGGGGGCTCAGAGCCTGGGTGAAAAGGGTGAAGAGATTAAGAAGTACAAATTGGTAATTACAAAATAGTCAGGAAATGTAAAGTACAGCATAAGGAATATAGTCATTAATACTAACTATGGATAGTGCCAGGTGGGTACTAGACTTATCGAGGGGATCACTTCGTAAATTATATGAATGTCTAACAACTACTATGTTGCACACCTGAAACTAATGTAAAAGAATATTGAATGTCAACTGTAATTGAAAAATAAAAATTTTAATCAATTAAAAGGGCCAGTAAACATTTTCTGTAAAGGGCCAGATAGCAAATACTTTCAGCTTTGCAGGCCAAACGGTCTCTGTCGCAACTACTCAACTCTGCTGTTGTAACCCCAAAACAGCCAGCCATAAACAACATGAACTTGAATGAGTATGGTTGTGTTACAATAAAACTTTATTTACAAAAACAGGAAGTGAGCTAGATTTAGCCTGAGGGCCCTAATTTGATGACTCCTCATCTGTAGTAATATCTTTACAGACCTTCTCCCTCTTCACAATCAGTCACCAAAAGAAAGCAAGCAGATAAACCATGTTCAGAAGAACGCACCTTTTCGCAGGAAGTACAGGCTGATGTCGAGAACATCACATCGGCCCTTCAGCCATCACAGACTCTAGTAAACGTTCATGGGAATTGAGAGGTGTTTGCTTGTGGCAGAGAGAAAGTTCTTCTGCCTATTAGCGTAATATGTGCTGTGCCCACAAATTAAAACACTTAGAATTTTTCCTCCAAGCTCCATCTATATGCAAATGTCATTATTTTGGTTCTTTCAACTACTCATGTTGTAAGTCACCTTTAACAGTCTGTGCAAACTAAAAGAATTCTAATTGGATATACACGTTTTAGTTCTTTCCAAAAACACAATGATTTGTATACATAACGTCGGGAAGGTGGTTGAAGTCCTCAGAGAGAATCCCCTCAGCCAGTTCTTAAGGGTACTGAATACAATGCAGGATTGCAACCCAGCTGGAATCTTAGAAATGCTGTATTCCCTTCAGGGAGAAAAAAGTCAGGGTTTTAGAGTATACAGTATAGCCTCACTTAACATTATCATAGGTTCTTGCAAACTGCGACTTTAAGTGAAATAACGTATAGGGAAACCAGTATTATCACAGGCTCATTAATAGAAGCAACACTTAAGATCTTTTGGCATAGTTCTGGTTACAAAAACATCACCAAACTTCTAAATAAACACCCCAAACACCTAATATTAAACATTGAAGTAATTGTGAGCTATATGCACATTTAAGAAATACGAATAAAAACAAGTCAGAGAATGATCTTCCACCCCACACACAGACAGCGGCCCTGGCAAGAATCGATTTTTTTTCTCATCAATGCTATAACAAAATGACATTATTCGAGGACCCGCTGTACTATTTTCAGCTTTGCAGGCTTTTGCTGTCTGTCACAACCATTCGACTGGACCATTGTAGCAGGGAAGCAGCCATAGGGCAATATGTAACTGTATGGGTGTGGCTGTGTTCCAATAAAACTATTAACAGAAACAAGTAGTAGCCAGATTTGACCTGCAGGCTGGTAGTTTCCCAAGGACTCTAACTCAGTCTTAGATTCTCTGTGTATCTCCTCCTGATTGGGGAAGGGCTCATCGACACTCCAAGGAAGGAGGTAATCAGAGCTGAGTGGAGAAATCGGTTCAAGCCTGTGTTTCCCAACCGCTGCTGGACAAGTCTGCCAGAAATGAAGGACCAGAGAAACCATTTGGCTCAAAGTTTAGCAGAAGTGGAAGGGCAGAGATCGCTATGGAAATAAATGATTTTGATATAAGGAACTTGTTATACAATTATGTATACTTTTGCATTAATTTAAAATCTCCCATA
>NW_006431911.1:2109758-2112258 GCF_000325575.1 Pteropus alecto
GATCTCTAATATTTCATGAAAACTTTTTGGAAGATTATTTCTGGGAATTAGTATAATTCATGGTTTTGTATTTGGCAAAATTCACATAAAAGAACATTATAGCTGGAATCATGGCCAGTATTTTAACTCAGAATAGCATATGTATTTTGTTTTAATGATTTCTCTAGTCCCCGAGAAACTATAAGGGCTCAGCTGGCCCCTTAATCTATATGACATTTTTATGACAATTAAAATATCACCCCAAGGAGGGTCTTTCATTCTATTGTCAGATTTTATTGAGCTAGCATAAGCTAACAAAGCAGAATAAAATTATACAGCTAATATTATATTTTAAACATCAATTTATTACCTTTAAGGCTGTATCAATAAAATACACTGGCCTTTGGTTTCAATCAAACAAAATTAATCACACAGATGTTTAATATCTGATTACGATTTTCCCCTAAGAATTTCTTTGTTTGGGCCACAATTAACAAGATTCATTCTTTTAAACATAATGGGAACTTCAGCAGCAACTAAAAATCTTCTTATGTCCTTTTGTCACTTCTTCGCAACACAGTAGTCCTCGCCACCATATCCTTATCTGTGGGGTATTCATTCCAAGCCCCCCAGTGGATACTGAAACCACAGAGAGTACCAACCCTATCTACACCATATTTTTTCTTATACATACATACCTTTTCACTTAAAGAAAGCACTTAACAGCTTCTCTTTGGCACATCCAAATTGCTAGCATCACTTCTCCGGCACTTTGGGGCCATGGTTAAGTAAAATAAAGGTTGCTTAAACACAAGCACTGCGGTAACATGACAGTCAATCTGATCAATGAGATGGTTGCTAAGTGGCTAACGGGTGGGGAGTGTACACAAATGGAGATGTTGGACAGAGGGGTGACTCCCAGCTTGGGCAGGATGGAGCAGGACAGCATGAGATTTCATCATTATTATTATTCATGATAAGTATTCGAGAATTGCTAACTCTTTTCCTTTCCCTGGAACCGCTGACTTTTTTTTCCAAAAATTCACTGCCTCCTTAATCTAGTTCAATTACCAATCAATTGTATTTGGCAAAAGATCCTTGTCTTAGTCCTAGAAGATCACACGTCCTTGTGTGGTCTAATACACGGTAAATCTAGCTAGAGTGTAGGACCAACAGGAGAGCTTTAAAGTAATGCAATTTTCCAGACTCAACCCCAGACCCGCTGAGTCATAAGCCTCAAGGACAGCGCTCGGAAATCTACATATTGAACAATCCCCCCAGGCAGCTCTTAAGCAAGTGGCTGGGATCATCTATACAGCTTGCCTTGTTGTCACCCATGTGGCAGGGCTTATAATCAATGTCATGATCCATTTTCTCACCCACAATCCCTGAGTGCTTCTCACATCTCTATACAATATCCAAACTACGCCTTTTCAGAAGACAAACCCAAGAAATGCAACAAAAATACAAAAAATGCACCAAAAGAATGTTTTTGGAACGAACTACTTTCAGTGTTAAAATCTTCTTGCTAATGTCACATTTTCTTGTCGTTGGTATTTCGAGATGTGAAGCAGACTTAAAAGTCAAGATAAACTAGAAGAAAAACAAGTTAAACACCATAGCCTCCCAAAATGTCACTGTTCTCGAGAATAGTGGCCACTGACATCACAGGGTTTGGGGTTCTATTCGCATTTGATTATTCCTCTTCAAATCAAAGAGGAATCATTGTTTTATTTGTTCCTTCAGAATAAATGTCATCTCTGGGGGTGATTTTTCAAGCAATGTCAGTTTTCATTTTGCTTTTCATAAAGTCGTACTGTCCCAAGCAGACAGACTGGCAATAGAAATCATATTCCAATTGTAGATCAGACAGAGCACATCGCTAAAAGCCTGTGTGCATAGCCGCCAGCATAGCCACCGGCGTAGCCAAATGCTGAGCAGCATTTGCCTGGGACCAGTGGGAGCTCACAAACACCAGGCCTGTAATCTCGAGGAAAGGGTCTGGCAGGGCTAGCGTCTCTTCACGCCCCCTCTGACCAGTGAGGAAACTGGGGTTAGTAAAAGACTAGCTTGCTTGTCTAAGGGCAGAGAGGGTAGAGGGGCAAGTACGTTCCCAGGACATAAAGCACGGCCCACCTTCCACTTGGCCATGTGGCGAAAGGGTGAAGTTGGCAGGCTCGATTTTGCCTTCCTTTCCATTGGCTATTTCAGGAGTTAATCGTTCGAAAGTATTTATACTGAATCGGAATGAGGCGATTCTTAAAGACCAAAGCGTTTTAAGGGCCTTGTTGCATGTTAATGAAAAAAAACGAGGGAAGGTGGAGGAAGGGGAAGGAAAGAGGGAGAGAGGAAGTGAGAAGGAAAGAATCTGTTGCTGGTGGTGACAGACCAACCAGAGATAATCCTCGCAGTAGAGCCACCCACCTGTCCCTCTGAGTGCTCCTGATTTTAAATGGCCACCTTCAGCTTGAAGAAATTAGGTCTGATTCCTTCGACCTGGGCCAAGTTTATGTGCCAAGTT
>NW_006431911.1:2113591-2117142 GCF_000325575.1 Pteropus alecto
TGGAAGCCATTCTTGCAACTGCCTAGTAAAGATCATTGATGAACAGGGCCTGGGATGGGCAACAGGATCTCATGGAGTAGTTTTTACCGTTGCATTTGGCCATGAGCCACACATCTTCCTTTCACGTTTCTGAGGTCCTGGGTTAATGGAATCATCATGGATTATCATGTGCAGACCATAGTGTGGGAAGCAGAGTAACAGCCCCCAAAGATGTGCACATCTTAATCCCTAAAACCTGAGACAATGTTACCTTAAATGGCAAAGGGGATTTTGCAGATGTGATGTAGTTAAGGGTATTGAGATGGGGAGATTATCCAGGATTATATGGACCCAATGTAATCACAAGGGTATTTACAGCAGGAAAGCAAGACAGTAAGAGTCAGAGATAGAGATGTGATGTCAGGAGCAGAGTTTGAAGTGATGCCATTGCTGGCTGGAAGAGAGCCAATGAGCCAAGGAAGTGGAAAAGGCAAGGAAGGGATTCTTCTCTAGAGCTTCCAGAAGGAACCAGCCCTGCCAACGCCTTGATTTTAGTCCCATTTGGACCCATTTTTCAGACTTCTTACCTCCAGAACTGTAAGATGAGGTATTTGTGTTGTTTCATGCCACTGAATGTGGGCGATTTGTTACAGCAGTCATAGGAAACTCATACATCAGGAGTAAGAGCAGCCTTCTTATCATAGTCAAGACTCTCCGGCCCACAGGGAGCAAAACCAGGTTCCTGGCCACCTTGACCGAGTCCTGTGTTAGGAATGTGTCACTCACTGAGATGCGGCAGGTCACGCCCAGACCACAGTCTCCTGGACCTGGAGAGGTTCTCCCCGAGAGAACCCTCACCGAAGGAAGGACACTCTCTCCCCACCCCTGTCCCCAAACACTTCTCCTAGTTCTATAACAACTGCCACTGTCAAAAGAGGTCAAGCTTCCCAATTTGTCTGAAAATTTAAAATATTTTTAAGAAAAATAGAGTATTATTTTGCCAGAGAACCCTTTGCGATAGATTTACATAATCTGTATCACCAGAGAAGCCATCAGTTTTAATCAGTTGCTGCAACAATTAGTTCATCTGTAAGATCAGAAGAATTCATGTTGCCGACTACATGAGTATAATTATATATCTAGTCCATAACATCATAAGGATGCTTCATCGAGATCCTATAACTAAGTGTTCTACCAGCTTTGACAAATTTTGCTAAGAGTTTGCTATACCATAGGTAGGCTTTCTAAGAAGCATGAAATCTTTCATTTTTGATATCTCAATGATCCTGTCAGCTACAATCTTCAGGCTACTTACACTTCTGCCTGGCCAACTACAGATTTGGGGGTTCCCACAAGCCACTCCCCCTCAGGTTCAATAATTCACTAGAATGACTCACAGAACTCAGGAAACACTTTACTTACTACTACACTTTATTATAAGATACAAATGAACAGCCAGATGAAGAGGTACATAGGGCAAGGTCCAGACGGATCCTGAGCACAGGACCTCTGTCCCCATTGAGTTGAGTGTGCCACCCTCCTGGTACATCTATACATTCACAAACCGGGAAGCTCCCCCAAACCTCATCATTCAGAATTTTGGGAGCTGTGAGCCAGGAACTGTGGACAAAGACCACATATGTGTAAAAAATATATACTTGGTCATCTCTCTGATGAAATATATATTTTTCTTATAAATCACAATATCCTACAGAGAGAATGGAGAGAAAGACCTTTCCGATGGTGAATGGCTGCGCCTAGCTCAGCTTTGAGAGAGCTAGGCTGTGATAACCTTTTCTATTTTGAGAAGGTCAGGGTCTGTATCGGGCTACCTGTGGCTTATCATGAATAAATTGTGCCAAACTGAGAATATATTCCAAGCTTGTGCCTGCCTTGAAGAAGACATCTGCATCCAAAGCTGTTGGTAGAAGGTGTTAATATTTCTCCCATTTTAGAGGCAGCATCAGAATGAGCACGACATTCATGAGACGTGGTCAGAGACCAGCAGATGCCGACACATGTAATTTGGCAGCTGTACATACCAGGAACTATAAGGTGCTATTTCCCGTAAGTAAAATAATGGGTCATTAGTCCCTGGCAAGCAAAAACCTATTACTCAGAAGTTATGAATTGATCATTCTATTTATCACAAGGATACGATGACTCATTATTGTCCCACCCAGAAAGAGAGCAAGTTTTTTCCTTTCTCGTGGTTTCCGTTGAATATGTTTTTGTTTGCAAGGTCAACTGAAGAGGATCCGTTTCCCTTTTTATCATCTATAGGTGTGTCTGACTTTGTGCAACAGGTAGAGTCCAGAAAAATCATGACTAAATTAAGTTTCTGAACACGGAGGCATATTTTAAACCCATAGTGAGAACGAACAACTTGAACGAAACTTCTAGTGAACAACTGTCTGTCTACTTCATTGCTAAGACCTTGCTCCTTCACACTGGTCATGACAATGTTTCAGACACAGTTCCCATCTCCTCCAGGCTGCCTCAAACTTTCTTGCAAGGCAGAAGAATGAAAAACGGATTAAGTGCATTCATTCATTCATTCATTCATTTTTGATCTTGTGCAGAAATGAAGACTTTAGCACAAGAACGTATGACAAGTCACAACCTATTTTTTAGTTTTGCGAGCTTTTATAGTTTTATTTTCTATGGCAGACACTGTGTTATCTGGGCAAGTGAAAAAACGCAAATGTGGCAAAGCCTTCCAATTAACTGGGCATTCTTAGTTCCAAAGAACTAAGACTATCTCCAGAGGGCTTTGGGGCCGGGGCAAGTCACAGGGGCTGACTGAGCCCTCTCGTACTGAAATACATTTCCTCAGGCCAAGTCTGGTTAAAAAGAACTTCAAAGCCCTCTCAGGTCAAGAGAAAACAGAGCATAAATGTCAGGCTCCTGAGGACATAATACTGTGATTAAAAGAAGTCATCACAAGATAGGAAAAGACACGAAGGGTAGTATGCATTTATTTGTTTGTAAATAAGTACCGTACATCTCCTCACTCTGCCAGAGGATGGGGATTCAACAAGGATGTAGACACTGCCACAGACTGCACGAAACTCAAAAACAGCGACGGAAATGTACACACAAAGACGATGGGAATAAGTTTCTAATAAAATGCTAAAAAGCCTGGAGGGTCATGGAGGACTTGACAGGGGTGAGCATTCAAATTTTATTTTAAAATACCCATGTCCTTCAGGGACATGGACAATAAATACACTAGTGGTTACCGGAGGGTAGTGGGTGGAGGAGGAAGGGGGAGGTAGACGGGGTAAAGGGGGTCAAATATAAAGGGGTTGGGGGAGGGGGAAGTGGGTAAAGGGTATCAAATATATGGTAGCTGAAGGAAACTGGACTTTGGGTAGTAAACACACAATAGAATATATAGATGTCAAATTATAATGTACACCTGAAAATTATATAATTGTATTAACCAATGTTACCCCAATAAACAATTAAAAAAAAAGTGCCCAGGACATATGGGGAATTGTCTGAATTGTCTGACTTCTGGGTAAGGGCAGAAGAGGTAGCCCTCCAGGATAGGAGTACTGGCAGGGACC
>NW_006431911.1:2117292-2143468 GCF_000325575.1 Pteropus alecto
TGTGTTTACGCCCCTTCAAGTTCTAAATTCTGGTGGAGAAAACCAAGCCAGAGGGAATTGTGAAGTTCAGAGACATGTCATTATCACATGATAAGCACGGCTTTCTTTTTTAAAGTTGCCTACCTTTTTAACTGGGACTGGAGATAGGATGCTAAACGAGTAGCTTCTTCCAGCTGCAAAAGTAGACAATTTCTCTTTTCCTGAAGTAGAATCCTGTAGATAAGAAAATAGTCCATTGGTGGATTTCAAAGATAGGGAGTATATTTTCCTAACAAGCAATTCAACTATAAATTCCCCCAATCTGATTTAGGTTTGAATGACTAAATTATAAAAAGCGCACCTAGGTCATAAATGCCCAGGTAACAGAGGCTGTTTTTGCCTTGCTCAAAAATGTACCACTGGCACCATGAACGGTGCCTAACACTCTGTAGAAGTTCAATGCATCGGTGGGGGTGGGTGAACAGATGGGTGGGAGGAGAAGGAGGGAGGGAGGGAGGGAGGGAGGGAGGGAAGGCAGGAAGAGAAATGAAGAAGTGGGGGAGGAATATAAGCAAATCCTGAGTATATATCCTGGGGTTTTTTAGTCAAAGAAACTAAAGGTTCTAATCAGCTCCTTAAAAAGTATGTGGAATTTATCACACAATCCTACAGCGTATTCTTTGAAGTTTATGGTAAATACATACTTAATATTAAAATGGATATAGCTCTCTTTCCATAGCATGGTTCATCTCTTCCTAAACAATCTTTGTATTATCTTCAAAAAGTCCTAGGTTAAGGAACCCCTCTGGCTACATTATAAATTGATAAATGAATTGAAATCAAGATAACTTTATCCAGAGTGTGGGCAAAACAGGTAAGCGACAACCCTTGGATATATTTTGTCTCCACTAGGTATATTTCTGTCCAGATGTGCTCCATGTCACATCTGCTTTTCCTAGTGCAAGGCCATCTCTGCTGTTATTTTTATCTGGAGGTCATCACGCTGTCTACAGTGAGTACGAGATCATTTGTCAAGAAAAGGACACTAAGAGTAATAAGAGCATTTCAAATGCAACGTGATCGATCTTTATCCATGGATAGTGGTTTCTGGCCTAATGATAAGGAACTTCTTTCTCTTTTTATTGAGTGGCAACTCAGTTCTCCTTTGCAACACATAGTGGTATTTGTATTGATTTACTGCAACTGTCAAGAGTCACCGAAGCTTTCTTCATTTAGCCAGTACTTTTGACCTTTGGGTGAGATATTAGGGGTAAGGCAAGGGCTCCTCCTCATCCGTTCCTCATCTCTCAAAGGATGAGGTCCCCCAGATACCCAGCATTAACTCCATCAATAAGCCTTTAAAGCCTGTGGCCTTTTTCTGAGGCACTGTTCTGTGCCCAGGCAATGTTTCATCACCCCCTGAAAGAGCTCATGGCCTGAGTTAGGAAACTGAGAGCTAAGTGAATAATTACTTTCATCCCAAAAACTCCTGTTAAAGAAATATTTGCCAAGGCTCAGGGATGAGCATGAGAAAGTGGCCACAGCATGCTCTTGATAATAGAAGTCATTCCCAGACCTCTTTGAAAATCATGCTTCTACCTTCATAACTAATAACACAACAATGAACAGTCCCAGGGGAGGCTACGAGTCTAGCCCAATACCTAAAGAGTGTCAGAAGTGACAGGAATACAAAAAAAAATTGGCAAACGCACAATTTTCCTTAGTGCCCTCCATCCCTGCCCCACCAAGGACACTCCTCGACACTACCTTCAGGCCAACTCTGACCCACCTTGTAAATAACCTTATGTTCCCGAAGAGGCGGTGTTCTGCCATTATGCACTGTCAAACGACATTAACTGCTGGGATCCTAGGTAGTTTGGAAGAGGAGACTAGTTGAGAAAAAAATTGGGGTTTGTATTTGTTTCTTTTTGTTTACTTATTTAGTTTGAGTCTTAAAAGAGTCTAACCAGAAGGTTTCTCTCCCTAGCCTATTCTGATATTTCAGATATTTGAGGCTGAAATCTCCATACTTTTAATATTTTGGGAATCAGTGCATAGAGAAGACTGTGTATTTTTATAAGAACGTGGAAATAAAGTTTAGCCAGCATAAGACTGCCTATGCTACGGGAATAAAAATCTCAAAGGCTTAGCACGACATAAGTTTACTTCTCAGTTACATGAAGTTCAATGCGAGTTGGCCAGAGCTCACCTCCATCTGGTGACTCCGGGATCTAAGCTACCTCCATCTGGTGATACTGCCATCGTAATATGTGAATTCCCAGGTTGCCATGGTTGAGAAAGAGAAGGATGGAAAGGCACACCAGCTCTTCACTTCCCTGGCCCATAAGTGACACGTGCCATTTGCACACACGGTTCATTCCCTAGAAGTTGTCAGATGGCTCTCAGTTCACTTCAAAGGAAGCTGGGAAAATATAGGGGAGTACTTTGCAAATTTCATGAATACTGGCCACCTTTGTCATATAATGGAAAGAAGATGACTTTCAGAAAGTTAAACAGGCAACATTCACATGTCATGGATGCAATGAGGAAGTCAGGAGCATGTATGTAAATGAGTAGACTGAAGAGTCTGCAAGATATCCAGAACTCCAACGATGCCTTGCTGCTCTGGAAGTTTTGGCTAATCTAGAGATTAACGGGCATGGGAGTTTTAGTCACTGACAGTGTGTGTTTTCCTTCACCTGGAAAAGAAGAGATTCTTAAACTGACGCTTTTGTCAATAAGGCAGCATGCTGCAAGAGTCTTGTTTCAACCCCAAATCTAATTTAGACATGCTGCAGAAAGTAAAGGGGATTACAGAGAGTATACAATTCCTGAGATAAAGCTTCCCCTTCCACAATTGTAACTTCCTGTCTTAATAATGTTACGAGAGAAAAGGAAGAGAAAGCCTGCCCTTCAATGCTTCTAGCAGAAAACACCAAGTCTCACCATTTCTGTCCCAGATTAAATAAAGTCACTGGGTCATGCTAGCCAAGCTTGACTGCTGGCATGCCTTTATCTTTCCAGTGTTCCAACTTGGGATGGGCACCTTCAGTTCCAACATTTGAAAGATAAAGAAAATCTCACCAACAGAGGACTGAAAATCTCAAGCGGTTCCTATGTGAGTATTACTTGACACAGCTATGGAGAAAATAAACTACAGAAAAACTTCTCTTATGTTTGCCGGCTACTGGTGTTTTGAAATGTCCATCCAAACACTTTGAAAAACCAATGAGATAATTAGGACTATTAAGGAGAAAAAGTTGTCCTTGATCTTGGTAAGATCCAGAATTATTCCAGTGTCAAATTAGAGAGGCAGGTCTTAGAAAGTGTAAACTATTCCAGTGTGTCATATTTTGTAAAGAAAGGCTATTTTTTTAAGGCGTGGTGATACTGGTCTACCTGTAGACTACAAAAATCTGTATAATAGAAGCAAAATATGGTGATGTTTATCCAGGAGATAGGCAGGCCCTGAGTCTGGCAAGCATGAATATTCTCATTCTTGAAGATAAAAACTACTGAGAAAGTTGGGTGGTTTTTACCAGAGTCACCATGACCTGGATGGAGTAACATGGGACCATCCACCAACCTCGATTCTAATTCCTTGTTATCCATCCAGTCTTCTCATTTCTAAGCCAACTTCCCCAGATGTCTCGAAACCAAGAGAGAAGGCTTCAGGTTGGCCGGCATAAATACTCCAGCCCTGCACAAAGTTAGAGCTTGCATTTGTGTATTTGTGTTCTGTGTTGTCAGTCTGTTAGGTGATTGGCTAGCTTGAGTCAATTCCCGAGAGCCCAATATCTCTGATGACGTAGATAAAATGGGCTTCCCATTGTTGAAAATCCAGAACATGGTGATGCCTGCGTGGCCTGAATTGTCAGCACACCATCTCATCTCTCTCATCTCTTTAACTGCATCAGTGAGGACATACATTCTCTCGTGGCCACAGGGACTCAGTATAACTTGTATATAATTTCAAGTCATTCATCTTTGTGTAGTTTATGATTTAACAGGAATGGACATGAAAAGAACTCAATTCTTTAAACTACAAAGTAGCAATCATATAACCATGTTTGTTAACTTTACCCAGCTACAAAGATGATTGTAATAGTATTTGCCTTAAATTTACCTCATAAAACCATCAGGAAAATTTTATGACACTGCCAATGATGCATACTAGATTTCCAGGACGAAGGTGCCACAGAAAACCATTATTCATGTTCATATCAAATCTCAGCGAGTAGAAGTCACATTGGAGGACTAGACCTTCTATTTTGCCCCCTTGAATGCAGGCCGTGAGAAGTCGCTACGGGAATGCATTTTGATTCTTGTGCACTCAGAAAAATGAGGATTTTGTTCATTTTTGTTTGCCTGCCAGAGAAAATAATAGCAATTTCAGCTCAGTTTCTTCATACCATGTGACTTGGGATTTATGCCTTTACTTGGCTGGCTTCCGATGGCCATTTATAGACACATAATTTTATGTTCCACCTTCCCATAAAATTCACTCCCAGTTTATAAACTTGAGGTCAATGATGCGCAAACCAGGTGTTTGGAGACACATTAGACAGAGTAGTCTCAGAGGAATGATGACCCTCAGGTCTAGGTTAATAACAGGTTTTCTTACTCCTCCTTGGACCTTGGATTTCCAGTTTGGAAAGACGAAAGCCAACCCCAAACAAAAGAGCTCCATATCCTTCCCTGATGTGCCTGTTGGCAGAAGGCAACTTGGGATTCGTGTGGTCCTACATCAGATTTGGGCCAGGGGCAATGCCTCCATGGGGAGACATGGCCTTGGCTGCCTATGAACTTGCCGTGAAGACTGAGTTAGTATGCTATCTCTCTGCTCTCTGTATTGACCTCTCTGGTTCTGTGTAGCCCACTGTCTCATAAAAGTACAGTCTAGGCCCTGCAGCTGGTAGGACATCAAAAACCGAAGGCATAGATTTCAAATCCAGGTTTGCCTTTTATTTCTAGGGCCAGGTTCAGTGGCATGTGCCACCTTTGGAAGCAGTTCTGAGGAGAAGCACCAACGAAGTGGCGATTGGAAGGAGCCCTTTGCTGTATCTATTCAAAGCTTGGGATTTTCATCTTTCAAGGTCTTTTGTCTCCTGAGTGAATATCGGTTTCTTCTTCATTTGCCCGTATACCAATTGAGTTCTCCAGGAAGCAGGCACCGAGCTGGGGGGTTAGGAATGCAAAATGTGTATTGGAGAGTAACACCTGAGGAGAGAAAAAGGGAGGAGGTGGGATTAGGCAGAGGAAGAGGCCAGACCGACGCTGACCGGACAATCTCTCCATCGCCCCAAGAGGGAGCTCCAGAGCAAAGATTGCCATTGACGGAGTCCTGGACTGGGAAAACTAGGGCCTTTGTAGCATTGCCTTGTTCAGTCCTTAGCCAGGGACTGCCCTGTGAGGAGCATGACCTTGACTCTAAAGCTGGGGCAGTCGGCCAAACACACATCTTGCAGCTGAGCAGCACGCTTTTTCTTGAAGCTCAAATGAGAATCTGAGTGACATGCCTCCATGTCTGCCATAGCCAGCCAGTCACTCTTCGTTGGGAAATAGCCCCACTTCCATGTAATTCTAGCAGGGCAAGGAGTCAAGACCCTTTGCTTTCCTGGTCACAGGGATGATGAATCAGTTTGAACATCAGGCATTGGGTGGAGAGGGTCTCTCTCTTTCTCTGCAGTGCTGAACTCTAAGGACCATAAAAGCTCGTTGCTTCTTGGGGGCATCTTGTGACCGTGCGGGTAAGCCTGTCTGAGGGTCAGGCAAATGCAAACACACTCAAGAGATGAAGCAAGAGAGAAGGAGACAGGAACATGCCGATAGTGGGTAAGACACACTTATGAGCCACTTCAAATCCTCTTGGTATTTGTTGTCACTCCATCCACTGCGACCAAGATCAGTTCCGTGTGGGCTTTGATCAGCTTCACACGGGGGCAATCTGAGAGTGTTTGTCACCCTAGGACTTCTCTGAGCCTGCAATGAGTTCACTCTCTACCCTGAGCCTTCTCTCCAGTTCTAAATCTGTGCACAATTAAGGACTCAGGAGAGGTCCCCAGGCTTCGCAATCATGCTCAGTCGTGCACTGCTAGGGATTTAAAAGGGGAT
This sequence comes from Pteropus alecto, assembly GCF_000325575.1. NCBI lineage: Eukaryota > Metazoa > Chordata > Mammalia > Chiroptera > Pteropodidae > Pteropus > Pteropus alecto. Next base: position 2,123,386 of record NW_006431911.1, read on the forward strand.
GGAGAAAGAGCTGACAGTCCACAAACCGGATCGAACTTGGCTTAGAGAGGATTGGTAAGTGTGCATGCGAAAGAGCATACAGTAGGAGATTAGCTGAATAAAATGGGAGGTGACAGCTGATTTTTGAGAAGGCATTTTAATGAAGTTTCTAAGCAAGGAAAGAATAGCTACTGACAGACAGTGGTCGCTACTGTGATAGCAGATGATTTTCTGGGGTTTCAACTAGGAAGGCATTTTGTCTTAACCAATGCCTCCATATTGCAAATGCCAGACGGTTGGCACGTGCAGCACACAGTTCATAATGACATTTGAAACTGTGAGTGTTGGGGTGCTCTGCTCTTTTATTCTTTCCAAACCTACTGCTTCTAATATTTGCCTTTGGGGATTATATAGTAAAAGACGAGATAAGTTTATTGGTCACCATTCTGAAAGCATTAGTTTGCCAAAAATAAACTATAAATGACAAGAATAAGTAGAATTTGAGCCTTAGCGCTTGCATTTTTGCAGGATTATGCGCTCCAATAAGATGGTTAGGATGTAGAGGGAGTGGAGAAGCTAAACTTCCAAATGCAAAAGGCAAAAACATTCCATCACCCGATTCTGGGTATCTCCTTGTCCTGCACACTCATTTGCAAAGAGAGGCTTTGCAGAATTCATTTTTTCTGAGCCTTGATGTACTATCTATAAAGACCCACGGACTAGCTTAGCACGAGGTGTCAGATGGTTCTTACTGCTTTCAACACCATGATTTTGCAAATGAGGTATACGGTTTATCAAGCCAGAAAGGACTAATTGAGCATTTGTCATATGGTCAAACCAGAGAGAGGCAAACTATGGTCCATGGGCCAAACCCAACCCACTGCCTATGTTTGTGTGGCCCGCAGACATCGCTGGAGCAGGCTGGCACTGTGAGCCGGGAGGCCAGCCAGGGCATCACCTTCCACCCCTATTCCCCCCTTTGTTTCCAGAAGTGGCTGCTGCTCAGGGTACATACTGGTTGCCAACTACACATTGGGGCCTCTGCTGTGGGCAACTGCTGGGCGGCGAGCAGCCCAGGCCCCTCCAGCCAGCTGCCCATGTTGAGAGTGTTTGGCTCTTCAGGAGGAGAGAGGAGTGTGCTGGGACCTGGGGGGTCACTGAGGCAGAGTGAAACTGATCAAGGCAGTGTGCTCCCCACAACCCAACCCCCCACCACACCCCTACTCCACTCAGCATCAGGCCCTAACCCTAGGGCTGGTCACTCTTCCTCTGCAGGTCTCCAGCAGATGGCCCTGCGAACAAAGTTGCCCACAACCCAAGACCAGCCACCTAGGCAAATGGGGCAGGGTGTGGGAGGACTTCTCTCTGTCATTATATGACAACCTACAAAATCACCTCGATTTTGTCTCCTGGCTTGCAATGTCAGAAATATTGACTACCTAGCCCTTTACAAAAAAAGTCTGAGACCCCTGGTATTTTCGTAAAACATTTTCTCTAAGAGGTTAATCATGAAGGTGAGGAGGGGGCTGAGCAAGGGGAAGCCTCGAGAGCCTGTGCTTAGGAAATCAGAACTTCTTAATGTACATTTCAAAAAAGAGATGCAAACTATAGATTTATATACCTGAAAGTTGCATCCATTCCTTACCTTTTATATCATTTGCACACCATCCTTGGTTATATTGGGTACTTGAATGCCACCTACTGGGCATGAATGACCTCCACTCATTGGAAATGATTATTCATACTCTAGAACGGGGCAGTGACAGCTGGCATCTTCCTGCATTGCTTGTGCTGGGTCGCGCTGCACATGATGGCTGGCTGAAGGACTTGAAGCACACTGAAAGGTATTCTCTGTCACAGTCATATTTCTCACTCGTGGCCGAGAAGGATGTCTCTACCTCTTTGTGGCAGGGGTTATCCTGTTGAGTGTAGGATGGTTCTCAGGATCCCTGGCTTCTTCTACTCATATAATGGGTTGAATGGTGTCCCCTTCAAAAAATATGTCCAAGTTCTAACCACCAGTACCAGTGAACGTGAACTTATTGGGAAATAGTATCTTTGAAAATGAAATTAAGTGAAGGGCCTTGAGATGAGATCATCCTGGATTTAGGCTGGGCCTTAACTCCAATGACAGGTGTCTTTATGAGAGAAAGAGAAGGGAGACTTGAGGCACAGAGACGTACAGGGAATGGTCATGTGAAGTTGGACGCAGACATTGGAGTGATGCAGCCACATATCGTGGAACGCTAAGGACCGCCGGCAGCCAGAAGCTAGGAGAAAGGCATGAAACGAATTCCCCTCGAAGTCTCCAGAAGGGACCACCTCTGGTTACGTCTTTTGGGCTTCTGGACTCTAGACATGTGAGAGAATAAATCTGTTATTTTAAGCCACCCAGTTCGTGAGTTTGATACAGGAGCATCAGGGAACCCACTAGATGCCAGCAGCTCCCTCTCTCAGTTCTGACGATAGAAAATGTCTCCACATATTGCCAAATGTCCTGAGGAGCAAAATCGCCCCTAGTAGAGAACCACCGTGTTAGCATTACACCCTCTAAAATCTAAAGAGAAATAACCTTCCAGTGCTAGCCAGCCATCCGCCAACAGAACCCAGGTTAAGACCATTGGCCTGCTAGGCAGATAGAAATAGCAACTGGATGGAAGGAGTTGAAATGCAGAAATAACCAGTACCTTTCATTTCTGTTCATTAAACATTCTCTCCGAACCACCACTGGACACGAGCAGGAGCCCTTTGTAACCTATTTTGGTCACTAAACACTAAAAGAATCGTACCCTTCACTTCTTTGTGAAGTGGGAGGTAAAGTCCAGCATCCCGGGGCTCAGCCCCCATCAAACACTCAGGGAGGCCTTTCTTCACAAAGCCACGTTTGCAGGAGAGAGTGCCCGAAGGGACCACTCTGCCTCCTGACTCCTAGCCTTTTCCACTACCACTTAAATCAAGATGCTGACTTCAGCTCTATATCTGGGGAAAATATTAGGCCATTTTCAAAAAGACGGTGACATTATCATTGCTGGTTAGAAGCGTGGGCTCAGGAATCAGGCTGCCTGGTTTCGGAGTGCAGCTCTGCTATGCTCTAGCCGAGTGAGCGCCCTCGGTCCTCATCTGTATGATGGGGGAGCCACGGCCTACTAAGCTCAGAGCTAGTATTCAAAAACATGAATATAAAAAGTGCTCAGCCTGGAGTCTTAGCATCATTCTGTCAGAATGATGTATTCAGGAAACATTTGCAATTATTATCCTGAATGAAGCACATTCGTGAATTAGTCCACCAATTTGATGAGGACATGTCATAGGAGCTTCGAAGGCATGACCAGAGGCATGGAGCTGCAAAACCACCATTTGCCTCAGCCTCCTTGAGTCCCCAAGAAAGTAGTCGAGTTGCAAACAGTGTCCTTGGATTTGCCCGCAGAGCCAGAGTGTCCCTGTGGGAGTGTTTGAGCTGGTAAACTTCAGCCATCTTGAACAGCATTCGTCTAAATATTACGATGCTCTTCTTACCTAGACCTATATTTTTATTCCCCTACAGACTTGGTTATTAGATGCACCTTTTGGATATTTTTCTACTAAGTAAACAGAATCACTTAAAGTTCTTATATTTAAAGGGAGAGAGAATCTATTGACCAAATCCAGAAATATTGAAATTTAATCTCATTTCTATTCTCTCTCAACACTGAAGACCAAAAGAATTTTCCAGTCAGCGAGGCATTTTTCCCTTTGATGTGACATGTTCAGTAAAGTCCTCGGCATGGATTTCCTGAGCTGTTAGTCTCTGTGGTATTGAAAGCCTACCATACTTCCTCGCAGGTTCAACTGATGAAAGATACACCAGGGCATGGAGAGTCTTTGGACTTCACATTCTTTCTTTAGAAGTTCAGGATCTCTCAGCTGAGCAACCTTTCTCAGGCCATGAAACATCAAGCCAATTACCATTTCCTTTAGACATGGCGTGTTTTGTGCCATTGCTACACAATGGTGGATTGGTCTCTTTTGGGGAAATGCTCTATGTCTCTAGATTCTTTTCTTGATTTTTGTCTAAAAGATCACAACTAAAGAATGGGTTTTCTGCACCCATCCATTCTTCAAAAATATGTAACGATTATCATCGATATACAAGATACTGGAGCCAACACTGAAGAAAGACAATGAAGACATAGCTCCTTGATCTTCAGAAATTCATAGATTTGACCAAGAAAGCCAATCCCACTTTTCCCCTTCAGAATTTTCCCTTTAGTAATCAATATTCCATATCAGCTCTGGGCTGAAGAAGTAAAACAGAACCACAATTCACCACAGCTACTTCCAGAGACTGTACTTTGAAAGTTAAAAGGAAGCTACTATGTAAAGCGAGGCCTGCTCTTGTGAACTCTCAGAGTGAAATTTGAATGTCAAAGTGCAGACCTGAAACCATCATGAGCTCACATGGTCACACCCCTCTTGGAAACAGCATGTGCTTTGCAGTTATATTCTGTAGGCCTAGTAATTGCAAAAACAAAACCCAGCACAGATGATGTGATTTCACCCAACAACAGCCCTTTCTTGGAGTCTGTAATCACTGTTTATACTTTCCCATGTCAGTCTGCGGGAGGCCCTCTCTCTGCTTTTCTTCTTCTGTTGGCAGCTGGTGCTGTATACGTTTGGTTGAAACAAACATTCTTTCCCGGGGCATGCACGTCTGTCCCCTCGCTCTAGGCGACCAGTGCACGGCCTTGAATTATGTATGTCTTGGTGTGGTTTTCAGATTGAGATTGGCAATGCTTTGGAGGGGAGGCTCTGAAAGGGACTGAGGACAAGGCTGGATTCTTTCACCACCGTGCCACACCGAAGTGTCGCCTCCCCATGACGAGCCTTGACTGATGATGCCTCTCTGCGTTCCATCTTGGGGACAATTTGGAGCTCACATTACAATATGACTTCTGGGGCCTTTGAAGTTCCAGCTGCAGGGGCGAAACGCACTGTAGTGATTAGGCGGGGGGCAGCCCTCTCTGGGAAGGAGATGGCTGCTCGGTTGAATATGAAATGCAATTAAAAAGGAGCACCTGGGCTGAATCGAAGCAAAAAATGTGACTTGAGCTCTAAGCAGAAGGAGCTCATGTAATAATGACACAAGGATGTTCATCTCTACAAAGTGCTTGATTTAGAAATAAACCAAAAACTGTAAAACACACACACACACACACACACACACACACAGAGAGAGAGAGAGAGAGAGAGAGAGAGAGAGAGACCTGAATAAATGGAGAGATCTACCAGGTTCATAAATGAGAAGATTCAATATTATAAAGATGTAAATTCTCACACACACACACACACACGAAACAAACCAAAGTCCCTCTGACTGGCCAGCACCGCCGAGGAATGCGTGAATCCTTGCTAACACCCAGCTGCCCACGGCAAGAGGAAGTTAGCAGAGGCTCACCTCAGGATGCAGGTGAAATCTTTTCTTCTTTTTGCTGCCCTGGTGTCTTCACACTTCGCCAGAAGGTCGCGGATTGTTAGCTTTTTCCATCCCTTCTCACACTCATCGTGCCCCTCTGCACCCAGGGCTAATTCCCCAGAGGCAGTGCCTGTTCCAAGTGTGTGTTCTTAAACTCGAGCTGCTTCCGCACCAGCTGTTAAAAAGTCCGATGACTAGGCTCTGGCCCCCCTGCTTTCTGATTCACTAGGTCCAGGGTGGGGCAGAAAATGTCCATTTCTAACGAACTGCTGGCTGCCCCTGCTGCTGCTGGTCAGTGGTCGTACTTTGAAAACCACTAGGTTAGGCCAACCAGTTCAGCTCAGAGACTAACCTGAGTTAAGGTGAGTTGTCATGCTGTAGAAAAAACTTCCTGAACTGAAAGTCACCGAAAAGAGCCAAGTTTGAGTTCTAGTCAGACCACCAACTTGGGCAAGTCCCAGGAGGCAGGGATTCTTAGTCCTGGCCACACTTTAGCATCACCTGGCAGCCCTTTATAAAGTTGATGCCAGATCCCAGCCAAGAGCCTTTGAATGAGAACCTCGGGCACCGGTATGCTGTAAGAGCTCCGCAGGTGTTTCTCCTGTGCTGAGCCTCAGCTGCTTTTTCTCAACAACGGGTATCATAATTTTTGCTTCACAGGACCATTGAGAGAAGTAAACGATTTCTAAATATGAAAACTCGTTCGTAAACGACAAAGTGCTAGTCAAATGTTAGGTGTTACTTTCTCTCGCAGAAAACATATTTACCTTTTAACAGATACCCACCCCTGTTAATATGTAAGTCAGGACAGAGATTTCTGGCACCAGTTAAGCTGTTGGAGAAACTTGGAAGACAGAAAGGCATTTGAACACATTCATCTTATTCCACCAACATGCGCATCTTTCTTGCTTCTGTTTTAAAAGCTCTTCACATTTTCCGCCCAGTGTCAGAAACCGAAATTACACCTAATGGCTATCCAGTGGTTTGGTGACTCTAAACGACTCTAAGCCAGGAGTCGGCAAATTTGTTCTGTAAAGAGACAGATAGTAAATATTTTCGGCTTCGCGGGCTATGCGGCCTCTATTGCAACTACTGAACTCTTCGGCTGTATCTCGAAAGCAGCCACAGACTATTTGGAAATGAGTGGGTGTGACTGTGCCCCAACGAAACTGTTTACAAAACCAAGTAGCAGCCTGGATTTGGCCCCCGTGCTGCTGTTTGCCAACCACGGCTCTAAACTTTCAATCGACACAAAAATGTTCAAAGACGACTCGAGGAAGCAGCTAGGAATCTCTAATGAGATGTCACAAGCAAAGAGCCATTTTCTATTCATGCCGGCACGTATGAACCAGAAGTGGGACATGATCGAGAAAGGAAGGCGAGGGAAATGACGCAGCCAGCTGAACATGGAGTCCTTCACTTCAAAACCCCCAGTTGGGGTGAGACGTGTCCCTGGGTAAGAAGACTGCAATCTTCCCAGTGCTCTCAGAGAGAGGCAAATGTCCCCCCACTTCGCTAAATCGTTGCTTTCGCCTTAAAGGCAGGAGGTACTCTTCCTAGGACACGCTAACGCCTGTCGCCAGGCCTTACGCTCCCCACCCCGTCTTTGCCCAACACCAGGGATTTTTCCTGCGGATTTATGGAAAAGCCACCCAGACTCCCGGACCCTCACACTCCCGCCCCCATAGCACTGCGCTTCCTGAGGACCGGTCTTTGGAACCCCGGTGCCGTGAGCTGGAACTTACCGATTTAGTAGTTAGCCACAGAATCCACTCCTTCCTCCGGCCCCTAGCAGCGTCCTGCAGAAACACCGTCTCCTGGAAGCGCTTTGGGAAGCGCATCCCCGCCGTGTGCAGACCTGTGACTTCTCCCCAGCTCCTTAATCAGCAGTGGAGACTCCTGCCCCATGGAGCGACTGGGCGCTTGGCAACATCCTGGAGAAAGTTCCTTGGTGACCACGTAAATCGCCCACAGCCATTCCTGAAAATGCTCTAGTCTTTCTGGGGACAGACTGAAGTTTGAGAAATGGCAGAAAAGGAAACGTGTTCATCAAAAGGAAGCTAGCTCCAATTTCCGCTTTGCGTTAGTACCGGCTGGAAACAGGTGGAAACCGTGAGAACGAGTGAGTGTGTGAAATGAACGTGGCGCCCCGCAGAAGGCAGGAATGTTCTACTACCAGCATCCTCTGAACTCAACCTGTCAGGCAGCCTGCGGGATGAGAATTTATGTATGTGTTTTCAATTTCTCTGACAGAATCTGTTTGGATCGAGGACGGCTGTTTCATCTTCGAAGTATGTGTTCCATAACAAACGCTGCGATCCCATAGAAACTGCTCCGTTCATTCTGCGAGCCAAACCCTTAGTAAAGGGGTCTGGAAATCCCCACGAGGTGGTCTTTGCTTATTGCTTATTCGTAAAGAAAAAACATTTCTCTAATGAAATGCAATGTGGAAGAACTGGAAAAACTAGATGCTCCCTATCTGCCTTCACATATGGTAGCTTCTTTCTAGCCAATTAACTACCAGTGAACTGGGGAAGAGCTGTAATAACAGGCGCACCAGGCTCCCCTGTGCTCGGCTGGATTGCATTGTCCCGGGAGGACACGGAAGTTTCTGGTCCTGTCTCAACTCATGAAAGCCCAGGAAGAAGCCTGCACGCCCCAGACATGTATTTGTAAAGCCATTCCGGTTTGCTCTAGCTAAGCTCCCAGAATTAAACCTGATGGGTTGTCACCTCTCAGACAAATCCTGTTTGTTCATTCTCCCCGCTCTGGTTTTTAACTGCATCGTGTCGAAGGGAAATATCCAAGGCCCACAAAAGGCTGGTCTTTCATGAGTTTTACTAATGAGACTTATTTCTACATTAACAACATGCCAGCGAGATTTTTTTCTGTCTGGAAGTGTAGTGTGTATTGGGTTTTACAATGTCTATAAATAAGCAAGTTACACCCAGTCTTGTGTTTCATGAACTCTTGCTCCAAATTTTAAGCTAATCGGGAGTTCAGTATCCACTCGTATTTATGCTTTTCTGCTCTCCGAGCCAATACAAAGCTAGAGAAATGGGACTTCCTACCAAGTGGCTTCTTTTCTAACAATTCTCCATCGATTTGGAGTCATAGAGAACATTTTTTTGACACCGCTAAGGGATCTGACATTTTGTTTCATTTTGGTTTTTTTGGAAAGGCGACTGCAGGAAATGTTGGAAACAAAGGCAATTGGTTCGTCCAATCTGTGTTTACTTTTAGGGGGCTAATAATTAATTAAAGTGTAATACATCCTTTAAGCACACAAAAATAATTTCCGATTAAAACTATTGGGAAGGCTTCATAACGTGAGAAGATGAAAACATCCACCATTTGCATAGTCTATTTCATGCCGAGTGCTTTACAGTGATCATCTCATTTAATTCTCACAGCCATACTGCTGGTCAAGAGCAGTAGCTCACTCTACAGAGTTGGGGAAACCCAGGCTCATAGAGGGTCAATCCCTTTGACCATAGTCACATAGCCAAAAGGCAATGAAGCTGCAATTCAAGTGCAGTTGCTAAAATCACTGTGACTCCCCGAAAACTCAATATTGAAATTCTGTTAGAATGTTGGTTCTGTCTGGTCTTAGGATACTATTAGACCACAGAATTTTCCAGGCATGACTTTAATAGCACTAATGGCTTGATTTATGTCTCCAACTGTAACGATTCCCCTGGATTCTGGACTTAAGTATCTAATAGATATCTCCAAAATGGAGCTGCTCACTTAATCTAGCCCATCTCAGTAAATGGCAATTTAGCTATACCATTTTACGTCCATTCCAGCAGCAAAGCTGTTGGCTCTACCTTGGAAATATATCTGGAATTCAAGAACTTTTCTGGGGCCAGATCATAACTCACCAACTACAATAGCCTCCTAGGCAGTCTCTTAGTTTCTAACCTTGTTATAACAGCCAGAATGGTTCATGTACAATGCAGATCAGATCACGGCCTTCCTCTGAATCCCATGTGTTAACCTGATCCTACGAGAGAGATCTTGAAGCATCTGCTTATATCTATCCTCCCCTCTCAAAAAGGAAAAACAAAACCAACTTCAAATAGCCCCACTCCCTCCCCAAGGACCACACATCCTGTAGCCACTCACCCCTAATCAGCCCCCAGCAGTCTAGGCCTGTTTCCACCTCAGGACATTTGCACTTGCTGCCCCTCTGCTGAGAATGGATCTTCCCCTGGAGATCCAAGCTGTCCCTGGAGCTGGCTCCCTCCCCTAATCAGAGGGGATCCCTCTCACTGCCTCTTCTAGGTTAAAGGGGTATGTGGGCATTCTTGGTGCTATTGTTTTTTCAAATTTTCTGTAATATTGAAAATTTCAACATAGCAAAAACTGGTGGGGAAGGGCAGAATTCAAACATCTGTGGTTCCCAAAGTAATAATTTTCCGTTGAAAGAAAAGATATGTTCATCACGGCATTATTCACAGTGTCTAAGACATGGGAACAACCGAAGTATCCTTCAGTGGGTGATCGGATAAAGAAGCTGTGGTACGTATATACAATGAAGTACTATACGGCCATAAGGAAAGATGAAATAATGCCATCTGTGACAACATGGTGAGATCATGAGTTTCATGCTTAGTGAAATAAGGTGGGAAAGAATAAGAAACACATGATTTCATTTGTATGGGGGATATAAAAAAGAAAGCAACAAATAAATGAGACAAACAAACAAAAACGCAAAGACACGAACAGTATGTATGGTGGTTACCAGAGGGAAAGGGGGCTGGAGGGAGGCGGGAAAAAGTGAAGGGGGTCAAATATACAGTGACAGAAGGAAATTTAACTTTGAGTGGTACACTTGAAACCTATATACTTTTATTAACCAATGTCACCTCGATAGATTTAACAAAATTTTAAAAATGAAAAGAAACTACTATTAACAGAGAAATAAATGTTTTTGTTACAGATTTAAAAAAAAAAAGCATGAAAGAATAAATGAATGTCACACCACTGGCCGGGCTGTCATTCCCAGCCAGGCTCCACACACAGGAAGACCACACAGACAACGCAGATGGCCTGGGGTGAGTGGTTCCTCCCCATCCTTGGAAACGTATAGCCCCTCTAATCCTTACTTGGCCACGCCCACCGGGCTAAGGATAGGGGATTTTAAAACTGACCGAACTGATGTTACAATCTTGCAAGACAACCCTAAGAATGGGTCTTTAACTTCTCCAGATACCTCAGCAGTCACCAGGATTAGGTTTCTGGAGCTTCCACTGGGTAAAAACACTGTGAAATCAGTATCTCCTCCATGTACACCATGCTTCCTGAACACTCCGTGCTTGTTCTATTTTTTAAGAGAGTTCAAATATTTAATTTCTAATAAGGTGCCAACATTTACACATTTTACAATAAACAACAACAACAACAACCATGCTTTGTGGTCCTTCCAACACCAAATGCAAATAGATGTCGTAAAAGTCACACTTAGGCTCACTCTCAGAATGCTGAGGATGGCAAACTAGGCCTTATGACCACACCGGTGAAAATGGAGTTGTTTAATGTTCCCCAAGTTAGATACACAGACTCCCCCCTCGTGTAAACCACTGCAAAGATCGCAAGCCGAGTCTGATAAAACACCACACACGCAAGATTAAAACTAAGGCATACTATGACAGCTACGTAATTCAACAGTTCTACTCCTCGGGTTTCTCATCTTTTCCAACCCAGCATCTGATGATGAATACTGAGCAGCATCTGCACATGTTAATCATTTAAAGTAAACAGTTCTCACCTAAGTGAAACAAACTGCTCAAATGTTTTCACTTTCTGTGACTTATTAGGACCAAAATTATATCTACTGACCTGTCTTCTCTTTTGTAAGGTCTCTGGGAAGGACTGAATAGAGAAATTTGAGATTGCCTGGTTCTAAATAAAGCAAATACTGAATGTTGATTTGCTTCTAGGATGTTCTCTTTCTCTAATAGTGACGTGCACACGCACACATCCACACACACCTGCAGGGGATACTGTGAAAAACACGAAATCCACACATTACTTTCAGGAGACTCTTTATTTGGAATCTGTCCTTTAACAACACAGTTCCTTAGTAACAGAGAGAGAGAAAAACAAATAGGTCGATGTGCCTCATTAGAGAATTCTTTTTCCATTATGCATTTATTTACATTTAAAAAGTTGATTCAGAAAGAATCCAGAAAGTTCTACAAATGTCTAAAGCCTTTGGTTCTGGAAAAGGTAAACGAAAACATTATTCTGAAAAATGTCTTTTTTACCTCTATATCCCAGTTCTACTCATCTTGCTCAACAGATCACCAGATAAAGTGGATGAAATTCTACATTTGGATACAGCAAATACCTTCAGAATCCCAACCCGCATACTTTTACAAGAGAGTGACAAAGAGCTTGGCAGCATGTTCCCTATGGAGTTTGGCCAATAGATGACTGGACCGTGTGGCTGAGTTAGGGCTCCAGGGAAGAAAGGCAATTGGCTCTGCTAGTTCCCAATGCAAACTCCCCCATCCTTGACCTTAACCTGCCCACCTGCCCTTCAGTTAAGGAGAGCTTGAACCCCACAACAAATTAAAGGTTAAACTTGTAAAGGAAAACATGGTTAGGTTATTTAAGTCAAGTGACGCTCCCAACTATTTCCCATGAATTTGCAAACAACCCTACGCTAAGCACTGGGGAGAAAGACACAACTAACCTCAGTGACCTTGGCCCAGAGTAAACTATACCTTCATCCCTCCATGGCCTCAGCTGAAGGAGGAGGAAATTCTGTTTCGTCACCGACCTGTGGCTAACTGTTTACCGTTTTGTGTTCCCTTTTGAAGCTCCTTGTTTAGCTAAAAGGGTGTCCTGGCTTATCTAAATCCAGGCTATGACTAATATTCTTTGGGGAGGCCACGTGGGAACAGGAGGGGAACTACATGAAGCAATCCTTAAGACTTTTTAGGATTTCAAGTCCAGAAGAACTCAGCTTCTCTTGCCTATGTTCCGTGGAAATCCCAATGAAAATGCTACTCAATAGCTAAGTACTGCAAATGAGACAACAAATTTCATTCTATGAAAGGACCAAAGACTGAATTCTCTACTGTTGACCGATACTGCCACACTGAAGTGGCCATCTGATATTATTTTGGAGGGGGCCAATGACAGAAACGAATGTTCCATAGTTTGTCAGCATAATCCAACTTTTTTTTTTAACCCAGAGATCATATCAGTATATTTTCTTACATCAACTCGAAGTTTTCAAAGAAATCTGCTTGTAGCTAGGTTTTTATCGAAAATGACCATTTTTATTAGGGCTAAAAAATGGTGGATTCTGATTGGAAGCTCTCTGACAAATTTGAGAGAGGCGTGGGGGACTATAAGGTTAAAAGAGGGTGTTCAAAGAGGTTCAGCAAAAAGAGTAAAGAAGACAGGAAGGACAATGACAGCGACACCATATGCATCCAATACAGCAGACGACACTCCTCTCCCAAGGACCAATCCCTCCTTCCTTATTAACAGAATCTAAATCTGGCTCAGAGAGTCATGGGCTATGCTAAGCGAAGTCCTTCCCAGATGCACATGCAGCTGGGGGCGCCATGTGACAGAATTCCAGTTAATGGATCAAAGCTGGGCCTCTCTGGGAGAGCTTTGCTTTCCCGGTGTTATCATTGCTCCCGTTACTTGCCTTTTCCTCCTCTCCCTGCTTAGAAAGCAGACATCACACCTGCAAGTTCAGTAACCATCTTGTGACTATGAGGCAGTAAGCCAAGGGACAAAGGATGGTGGAAAAATACTGAAGAGTGTGACCCCCTTGATGATATTATGGACATAGCCCCGAGAGCCAGCCCCAGGTTTCCTATTCGGCCCTCACTGTTTCTTGGGTTTTCTATGATTTGTAGCCAAATTGCATACCTGATACATCAACGTCCAATGAGGAGATGGAGAAGAATGAGGGTAACACAGTGACGAGGGAAGAACGAAGACTAAAAAGAGCGAGCGCGTGGGATCACTCTCACGCAGATCACACAGTGGACCTAGAAAACACAGCTTAATTCCTTCCCACGGAAAAGACAGAAGTCCTGACTAAAAGAATAAATGTATCATTAAGTTCAATACGAAGCTGCCCAAGGCTTAAATTGGCTGTCTAAAATTTAACTCTGTCCCTCTGTGCTTCGATGGCTGGTATGAACGTGCATGCTTATACATTAAAGCCGGGCGTTTTGAATCTTACAGAGAAGAGAATGGAACAGATTTGGAATCAATTTCGTATTTCTTTTGCAATCCATTTGGAGGAGTTCCCACTGAGAACTCGTATGCCTCACCCTATCCGCCGCTGTATTTAATAAGATCTGAGAGGAAAAATAAGTAGTAACATTGGGTAGCCTGTTTTGACTCTTGTATACACTATTTGGAAATTAAAGCACACTTATAGAAGCTGGCAGCTTATAGGATATGGCCCGTAGAAAGTGCTGGACTGGTCAATATTTAAGGATGCACAGGAACAGCAATAAAGAAATTAAGCAAATGTGATGGGGACGTAAATCAATGATTGGACGTGTATAGTCTCAGAATAAGGATGAATCCCTTTTGTACGGTAGGAAATACAGTGCAGCACTAAGTGCTCTGTTTGCCAGGCAGTCCCAAGATGCTGGTCTGGCATAGAGAAATGATCCCTTCATACTCATCATAGCAGGTGATGCTGATGTTGGTTCAGAAACTGATGGATAAGCAAAATAATAGGCTGAGAACAGGAGCAAGATATGGGATGGTCATGACTGAACCCACTGGCACACTTAACAGCTTTCGCTATGTTTGAATTTAATTTCTTTTTCTTTTTCAACAAAGTAAGTGCAAATGTCTTTAATCTGATTCAGTAACATAGCAGCAAAACTTCAGGAACCAATAAATAAGGACACCGACACGCCAATACTCTTTTGCCTTTTGGACTCAAACTGTCACAAATATTGGCCTTGAACAGAAGGGCAAACATTTCTTAATTCAGCATTCATGTTTCATGTCCTTGTACAAACCACAGCATTTACACCCACCCACATGCCCCCACAGCAGTTAGTAAACTCATTAAGAAACACAGCTTGAAACTCGTAAGGAGTTAAAGCTATAAAATGCCTACTCGTTGATGTATTTTTTTAAAAAGGGTTTCATCTTTCTTCCTTTCCTCTCAAACAAAGCTTTTGTTTCCGCTGCCCCCAGCACGTAATCGTTCATTAGGATAATAACATATCATTTGTTTATTTCTTTTAAAATGACACAGTTGTGTTTTTCTCAAAATTATTGCCATCTTGTTTCTAATTAAACATGATGGATTCAGGGTCCTGGTTTGCCATCTGGGCCATATGTCTCAGGACATCCTTTTTTGTGATGATGCCAAGAAGTCTCCTGGAGAAGAAACAAAATAAAGAAAAGAGATCAGCCTTGCAATACAGACTCATGCCTGTCCCTAGACACCAGTGCCTTTTCCACCTGGGCACACGAAGAGTCATTTCCCAGCTTCCCTTGCAGTTGGGTGTGGCCAACTGAGTGAGCTCTGGCCATTGCGGTGTGGGTGAAGGCGAGAGGTGTCCCTCGCAAGTCACGGGCACATGTCTTCACACTCTCTCTCTCCTCCTCTGCCAAACAGAGGCAGAGGAGCCAGTGAAGGTCACAGGGGATTGACTTAGGAGCCACCAGATTCTAATACCTGGGTGTTTGAATGACTGTGTGGTACAGAGCCCACGCTTGCTGCAGCCCATACTGGATGTGACATGGGAGAAAAACAAACCTTTATCATGTCAGGCCACTTGGATTGCACGCTTGTTTATTACAGCAGTAAACCTACAGTGAATAACACACACTCCTAAATTTTAAGATGACAATCGATTTAAAAAAGGGCTTATGAAAGCCATGGTCAAAACTTGCCACACCACAGAAATTCCAAATATATGATATTTTAAGTATAAGAAATTTTAAATATAACGATCGGTTCTATTTGAAATCATCTCTGTCCATTTGTGTAAATTACCTCCTCTTCCAAAATTCCATTGCTTTCAACTTACAAAAACAATAGCACTTATCAGGGTCCCTTGTATAGGGCCACTTAGACTGAACACTGCACAACCGCAAGGGGGCACTGTTCACAAACACTATAATGTAAACGGTGTTCCCTGGATTGTACAGTACACACTTGAACAACCATTCACAGCAGCCCGTGTCTCACTCCGGTTTTATTAAATATTTAAATGACCACCTGCTGGAACAAATCATGCCCCCCAGGTGACATGAAAGGCTTGAAAGAAGAGGATTACACAACTTCTTTAAAAAAGTTCCATTGCCAAATTGACTTGCAAATGCTGCTTACTGTATATCCCCATCATACCCAAGAAAAGGGGAATGGAGAAGTCGACTATGGCAGTCTGACACTGGAATACTGTGCAGCTGCTAAAAATGCTGGCTTCTACGCTCCGTCTGTGTAAAATGATGATAAAACCAAAAAGAAAATCAGAAAACAATTATAATACACTGTCATTCATCTAATTAAAGCCATATTAGTCAAACTCGCCTCTTACTAATAGAAAATGAATAAGAACAGGGAATTCAAGTATTCAAAGCAGTATTCAAGTCAGTTACATCTGGTGACATGGACACTGGTTAGGGAAACTGTGAGGCCAGAATTCTAACTTCTTGGCCCCTAACCACACTGGACCTTAAAAAAGTCATTGATTTCTTGTGTTAGTTTCCCTGTCTATCACACTGGGGGAGACAGCGGATGCCACCTCTTCCCCTGCACAAGAAAATCTTCAGGAGATTGGAAAACAGCAAAAGGAGCCTTTAAAAGTATGCTAAACAAAAAGAATAATAACGATAGAGACGACAGAATACTGAGAGAAGGTGTCATGACTCTATCATGATAATCCAAAAAAAAGGGGGGAAATGTAAAAAGCGGAATAGAATTAGAAAATCAACATTTTGCAACCCCCGATGTAATAATTAGTTTAGTCAATAATATCGATGGATTTGAAAACCACTGGGTAAATGGTTGCTGGCAAACAGAAAATTCACATGATCTCAAAGTATACTTGCACAGATTAAGCACAAAGAGAAAAATGCCCCCTTTTAATGGAGGGTTCCAGCCATCATCACCTCATCTAAGTGATGGAGTTTATCTCTAACAAAGTCAGAAGAGCTGACATTATGACATCATCTACTTTGAAATGTTGCCAAAAACGACTTAAACCAAATCAACGTAGGAGGAAGCAATCAAACAAACTCAGAATGTGAGACTGCTGGTCTGAACTCTTCCAAAAAAAAAAAAAATCTATGTCACGAATAACAAACAAACAAAAAAGGCAGGGAACTGTTCTAAACAAGAGACTAACGAGGCAAAACAACCAAGTGCAATGGGTGAACCTTGAAGAAATTCTGGATTGAAATTTGATATGAAGTAGATATTGAGTGATACATCGAGTTGTTATTAATTTTGTGTAATTATAGTTTAGCAGTTATGTAAAAAGAGTGTCCTTACTCTTAAAAGATGTATGCTTCATTCATAACTGTCAAAACTTGGAAACAACCAAGATCTTCTTTAGTAGGTGAATGTATAAACAAACATCCAGACACTAGAACATTGCTCAGTGCTAAGAAATGCGCCATCAAGCCAGGAAAAGACACGGAGAACACTTAAATGCACATGACTAAGTGAAAAAAGCCAATCTGAGAAGGCTACACACTGTATGTTTCCAACTATATGAATTCGAGAAAAGGCAAAACTATAGAGACAGTAAAAAGATCAGCAGTTGCCAGACGAACAGGCAGAGCACAGAGGATGTTTAGGGCAATGAAATTACTCTGTATGATATTGTACTGGTGCATACGTGTCTTTATCCATTTGTCAAAACCCACAGAATGTACAACACCTAGCGTGAGCCCTGATGTAAACTACGGACCTCAGTTAATAGCGTACGGATGGTGGTTCATCAATGGCAACAAACACAGCGCATCGATGACATTAACGATGAGGGAAACTGTGAATGGACGAGAGAGGGCATATGGGAACTCTGTACTTTCTGCTCGGTGTTTTTTTTTATAAATGTAAAATTGCTCTAAAAAAATAAAGTCTATCCATTAAAGGAAATAAAACCCTTCGCGAGAGGGGCTGCCTGAAGAGAACGGGGTGGTGGTAAAGAAGGAAGAAGCCAGGAATTGTTGTTTTCATTTTAGCTCTTTAGAGCTACTTGGCTTTAACTATGCTCATCTAGCACTTGAAATACATAGTCGAAATTGATTTAAATGCAGTCAAATTGAAGACGGCTCATAAAACAAGATGCTGTTAGACAAGATCTGCCAAACTGGCTCTGCGTCCTGACTTAGTCTGCTCGGGCTGCCATAACAAAGCACCATAGACTGGGTGGCTTGACGACAGAACTGTAGGTTCTCACAGTTCTGTAGACCTGAAGGCCAGGATCAAGGCGCCGGCAGGTCTGGTTTCTGCAGAGGCCTCTATCCTCAGCTTGCAGACATCCACCTTTGCGCTGTGTGCTCACATGGCCCTCTTCTCTGTGTGAGCATCCCTGGTCTCTCTTCCTCTTCTTATATGAACAGCAGTCCTAACAGATTAGGACCCCGCTCTTATGACCTCATTGAACATTAATCACCTCCTTAAAGGCCCCATCTCCATATACGGCCACTTTGGAGGTTATTAAGACTTCGACATATGAACTTGGGGGAGCAAGGGCACGATTCAATCCACAACAGCTTTCAAGTCCCTTTAAAATCAAAAAGGAATAGTTATCAGGCGAGCAGCTTATGCCTATAACATGCCACTCAGTGTGATCGTAAGCGGCATAGGAGCAGGTGTGAGCATGCAGTCCACAAAGGTGGGCCACCTACAGGTGTGTCTGTACACGGTAGCAAGGGCTCCCGCTGCCGGCGACTGCCAACTAGCAGACAATCCCTCAACTTTCAATGTGCTTTTGTTCTCTCTGACATTTATTTTCTACTTAAAAGCCTGGCTCAGGACATTCCCTCTAGAACACCTGGGTAACACCACTTAAACTGGATTATGTCCACCATTAGTAGATGACAAGCTCCTTGGCTTTATTTTCTTGAACGCTTTTTTGAGCCTTCTCCAGTTCTCAAATTGATGCTCAGTAAGATGATTAAACCAATGTTGCTTGGAAAAAAAGATGACCCGTTAGTGTTTGCAAAGCGCTGTGAGGTCTACAACAGGCACACGCGCGCATGCGCACATACGCACGCCCCCCTCCCATATCTATAAAACCTGGTTTTTATTTCCTCATCTTCACCCTGGAGAAAGCGTCAAAAGATCAGGCATTTGCGTAAAGCAGTCCTGACAACCTCCCCTTCAAGCTCTACAACTATAATGTCTGAAAGTCAAGCTGGTTACAGTTCCGGGGAAATATGAATTCAGGAGCTGCCTCGGGTTCAGGCATAAATTGTGCCCTGGCCTGCGACAATTATCGTAGAAGAAGAAAGCTGCACATCCACCCGGAAAGAGGGCACATTGAATTCAGCAGGGTTCATTAGTGGCGTGAAATGTCCTATTTGATTTAAATCAAGAGTTTGCACTTCCAGCCCCTTTGGGTAGCAGTTCAAGTGAATCCGGTGACTGATAAACGGCCGATCTATGAGCGTGAATGTAATTCAGATCAGAGCACCTGGGCTCTTATGAGATGGCCACATAGCAGGACTTGGGGTAAACTGTCTCCCCTGCTCGCTCGTCCTTTGCAGACCCCCTGAAGGGAAAATCCCACCAAAATTAACTCTTTGCCACTGGAGGCTTCTTAGACTCTGGTATTCTGGGGACGAAGACTCCTCTGGTTCCTGGTCTGATTTCACAATTACTTTGAACCCCGGGCCCTGAGAAATCCTACAGATGATGAAGGTCAATGGGATAATGTGGCTCTCGGCCGTGAGCAGAGAAAGCACATGGCTACAGAATGCATCAAAAATATGTGCTGGCTTAAGCTATGCCTGCCCTGGCCCAAGCCTAAGGAGATGAAAGGCCCTGCAAACAAGGATCCCTTGCCAGCACTAACGTATCAGCATCTGTGTTTGTTTAAAATATGCAGAGCGAGAGAGAGAGCGAGAGAGAGAGCGAGCGAGAGAGCGAGCGAGAGAGCGAGCGCTATTTTGTTTTCTCATGGAACATTCAGAGCCAATTTCGGCACCCAGATATTCACAGCAAAACCTCATAGGCCCCTGTGAGGTGTGAGCGGGCATTAAGGGCTGAATTTCCTGCCAGAAGTGGAAATTCCAATGATAACTGACATTGGATTATTATTTTAAAGGAAAAGAGAAACTGTTATCCACTTGAGACGACACGGTGATCACAGCGGTGTGTATGCCGAGCACTGGAAATTCAAGTACATAAATGGGCTTCAGCATTTTGCAAAGTAGGGTCCCTGACGGGCAGCAGCCCCTGGGAGCTTGTTAGAAATATACATTCTCAGGCTCCCCAGACCTGAATAATCGATACCTGCACTGGGGCCTGGCACTCTGAGTTTCACCTGGAGGTTTAATCTTCCGGGATTGTGATGCATGCTCAAGTCTGCAAACCACTGAGTTCCTTTAAAAGTCACCAGCAAAAATGATCTCTGGCCTCGAACACTTATTTGTTTCATATTGATTGCCCCTCCCATGTACAAG
>NW_006431911.1:2143498-2154781 GCF_000325575.1 Pteropus alecto
CAGAGCTAAGGAGGACACTTGTCCTGTCAGCTTCGAGTTGTCTGGGTCACCGTGAAAATCCAACCCCTTGCAGAGCCCCACGCTGCCATTACCAGGACAGTGGGAAGAAAGCCGAATGAGTAAGGACAGCCCATTCAGCAATTCACAGGCATCCAGTCCAGGGTCACTCAACTGCAGCATCAGTGACATTTTGGTCCAGATGATTCTTTGTTGCGACGGGGGCTGTCCCGTGCGTTATAGGGTGCTGAGCAGTATCCCTGGCCTCTACCCGCTAGATGCCAGCAACACTCCCTCTCCTCATTTGTGACACTCAAACTCTCTGGGGCACAAAAATACCCAGGTTGATAAATGCTGGGTTAGACTGGAGGGTGATGGCTCTGGAAATGTAAAGGACGTTAGCGTGAAGCCTCTGGAGTCTATAAAGACCTAAAGTAAATTCAGGTACCGGTGTCACAACCCATATAGGCCACACCTCCTGCCTCCAGCCTATGAAGGAATAAACCGGGCAGACGAGTGAGCCTGCACGCTGCCCTGACTGAGCCAATCTCTTCTTCCTCGCACGCTTCTGGGCCATGAAATTTGGGGTGCACCTGTGAGCGTAGAGAATGGCCCTTGAAGCATGGCACCCCTCATGCCATCATGACCCTTTGATCTTTGCAGTGCTGCTTTCTTGGTCTGCGATAACAGAAAGCAAAATTAATATTGCTTTGGGGCCACCTCGTTGCTCAGCTCTCTGATAACGTTTGTGTTGAAAACATGAAGTTGTTTTGAACAGACTGACATATTAGGGAACAATCTGAGCATAACGTGAACTTCACATTTGCTTCTGGTGATTTTTTTCCACGAGCACCTACCTCCAGGTGGATACAGAAAACTGAACCCGACTGAGCCCAGAGACCTACACAAAATGCTTGCGAGCTGCGGCCCTCGCAACAAGCCACGTCCACGAGCCAACCTCGGGGCTTTCTCAAGGTGAAGTGACATATTTGTTTGTCATATTGATATATTTCTTAACCATCTAACGTGTCTAAAATGCTACTACCATTTTTATTAGCTTCTTATCTCTTTCATTTGATGTGTCCCTGATGAAGCTTTTGAGTATTATGTCCCTAACGCTATTTTTCTCACGAGCCCTGTCGTTCTCATGGCTCATATTTGCAGGGCCATGATTTTGAGGAAGGCATGTCACGTGGCAGCAGAACAAGCTGTACCTTCTCTCTGAGCCTGGGCTGTGGAACCGCAGCCCCGAGCCGTCTCCTTTGGCTCCTCCCCTTTTCGGCTCAACCTGCAGCCTCGGGCCAGACAGCAGCCCCACCTGGAAGCTTCTCTCACCTTCCTGGGCTGCGCTGGCCCCGGCCCTAAGTCTCCACAGCTGCCAGTCATTTCCTTCTCAACGCCCTCGCCACACTTACTGCCACCCCCTACCAAGTGCTGGTCCCCGCGTCCCCCGCGACCATGTCTCGTTCATCTTCTTCTTGCCAGAGTCTGGCCACAGTACACATTCCATCAACACTCGTCTGGCCACTCACCCACTCCGTGTCACCAGACACTGCCGGAGCCCCAGTTTCCGGAAGATGTCCACCACCGTCTCCATAGGGGTGTGGTCCGTGACCGTGAACGGGCTTAGGTTCAGGACGCGCCGCAGCTTTAGGGGGTGCGGGCTGTTGGCTGGCAGCTCGGGGGGCTCCTCCGTGAAGTACATGATGGAATTGCTCACGATGCCCTCCTGCCTCTGTCTGGCGTTCTCTAGAATGGGCAAGCAGAAGCATAAGCCACACGAAAAATCCCTTGCTAGCAACTCCCACTCCCCCAGACCCGCGGGAACACACGTCTTCCCTCCTAGAATCCCACAGGAAAGGGCCTCAGAAGGCAAACTCCACATTCTCAATGAGGGGCTTTGGCCAAACATGTCTGAAATTGGCATCTCTCTCGAGCTAATGCTGGGCAAGGGCCCTCCTGCTGTGACCTGCTCATCCGTGGCCAAAGTGGTGAAAGGTGGGCCTGACCGGGATGCACCGCTTCCCCCGGACTCCAGGGCGCCCAGAAGGCCCAGGGCCCTCCACCCTAGCCTTCCTCACACTTCTTCACCTCATCAAGGGCTGAAGTTTGATGTGACAAGAACCTCGTTTAGCTGCCCAGTGACCTTATTACATCGGTTTTTTTTACAAACTAACTTATAATTGGCCCAAATGGCATCAGGAATCCTGAAAGGAACAGGAAACTAATAGGGCCATCTCAGGCTCATAGCCCAGAAATGCAGCTCGATCCCAAATATGACCCTTGGGACCAAAGAAATAACCCTAGAAAAGCTGCATCCCCCACCCCTTGGATCTCCTTTCTTTAAAATGGGCCATTTTGTGGATTTTTCTAAGAAAGATAGTAAAACTTTTATGGCAACAATTGGCCTATTTTTATTGATAGGCAAGGCCACGTGAGAGAAAGCTGAAGAAAAGTAAGGGAACAGGAACTCATTAGAAATACGGTTTTCTGCAGTACTAGAAACCCAGGCTATTTTAAGTCACACATGAAATAAATCCGTCAGTCTCAAGATATTTCTCCAAGGCGATTTTCCTTCTGTTGGAATTTTAATCTTTCTTTTGGTTCATGGGAAAAGGTTAGGAAAAATGTACAGCGAAGCTTGCCTTAAAATGGATCCTGGTTTCTATAATACATTGCTTGCCTTCTCAAAGACTACTATTCACCTATATTGTTCTTTGAGAAATAAAATTCTAACTGCCTGCTCTAAGGCCATTTATTGCAATAGAGTACTCTAATGGAAATCTGGCAGCATTCAGGGTCAGGCTGAGTTTGAAAAGGGGTCTCTGTTTCAAAGAAGAACAAAGGGCCCGCTGGGCAAATGTCTGTACATTATTTGGGTCAGGTTAAATCTAGTTACATCAAATGGGATATGATTCAACCACTAATACCAGACGACACTGATGCACAACCTGTTTTCAAATGTAGATGCTACATGATACACGCTGTACACTTCTCTGCTAAATCAAGGTGGTTCTGTCCTGAATCACTAAGGCAGGAGGTAACAGTCAGCACATACTTATTTATTCATTTTCACAGACCGGTTGAATCTCGAACAGTCCCACGGAATGGGAATCCTCTGTCTTTCAACAGATTGAACATCAGGAATAGATCCAACCACAAAGCTCAATCAAGAACTGATCACATGGATTTGCTGACCTCCTTACAAAACCAAATACAACTTAGAAACCTGTCAATCCACTCGTTGAAATAAATAACAAGCTTGTATTTCCTCTGAAATCTACTGATTGGGTTAGAAGCCTTGACTCTAACAGCAGCTAATTCAGTGATTTCTTGCTCACCAGTGCGTTCCCAGTGCCTAGACGATACCTAGTATATATTTGCCTTTTTCCTTCTGATTTCCCCAATATTCTATGCGTATGTATTGCTTTCGCTTCAAAAAATGTAATAAACTCATTTTTAAGTGTTGTAAAACTGTCTTTAATATAGGGTTTTTTTTAATATATTCTACCAGAACTGGTATCAGTGGCCAAAGCTTCTGAAAAATGATGTACATTTGTTGAGCGCTTGCTAAGGTCACTCAACTTGACATTCTATTTTCTAGCAGCAATACGATCATAATGCCAGGTACAGAGAGGGTAATTAAGAGAGTGTCGCTAAAGTGAATTTCACAAACTATGATAGGCCGAGAAATTTTAAGACCAGAAATAATCGCAGATCCAGTAAACTATCACGATGACTTTAGAACAATGGTTCTCCATTGAGAGCAATTTTGCCCTCGCCCTCAGGGGACATTTGGCAATATCTAGAGACATTTTTGGCTGTCATAACTGGGGGATGGGGTTGCTACTGGCATCTAGTGGGTAGAGGCCGGGGATGCTGCTCAATATCCCTCAGTGCAGAGGACGGCCCCTCTCAACAAAGAATGATCCCGTCCAATGTCAATGGTATTAAGGTTGAGAAAACTCTACTTTAGACTAATCATGTTTTTAGGGAGGTAATGTTCTATCATCCTCTTCATTAAAAATGCTTTGGTCAAACAGATGTAATTAGCAAGTAAGGTTAAAACGAACAATTGGAAGCAACTATAGTGGTGGTCAGTACGAAGAAGATATGATTTTAAAAAAAGTAAAAACTACTTAGAAGAAAAGGCAGCTTATTTTAGACAAGTTATAGTTTACCAAGACAAGACACGCAGAAGTCCCTCTGTATGTATGTTTTAACCGCAGCAGAAAGAAGCAGATGACACCACTGCTCTCCATGGCCTATTCCCTCCCAGGAAGAAGCCTCTTAATCCCTAAGTAGCCCAGCCAACAGATCGAACACTTATCTTCTTGTTCGGTCCTGGATGTAGATGCCTTTCTGCAAATAAGCATCTTCGACATGCTGGAGAATCATCATTAAATCATCCACCAACAAAAAAAAAATGAGAATTCTCTTAACTCTTGCCCAGAACTCTAACTTTCCATCCCTCTAATCATCTTTGCAGCTTCCCACTGAGTCCTCTCTGAACCCAACCTTGCTTAATTGCAGAATTCGAGACTAGAAGTGCCTGAGCCCTGCTGAGCACAGAAAGAGCCTCTTCTTTTCAAAGAGCACCAAGAGGTAGTCCCATTTACCAGGAATTTGAACAAGGGTCACATACAGCCCCGTGTGTATGAGGGTGAAGAGGGCCGTACTTCCTAGGTGGTGCCAAATAATCGCTCTCTAACAAAGACAATGGCCACGGTTTGGCATTCCAGAGAGGAACTGAAAATAACGACACATTTTCAGTGTCATGTGAGCGGCTGCGACAATTTTAAATGTGACGCGTTAAGAAAAATCCTCATTTGCCGCGTTTACCATTCTTTTCTTATCCAAAGTATCTCAGATCTATCTACCTATAATCGTTGCTCCGAATTCCCCTGAAAATGAAATTGGCATGAGAGCGTCACTAGCTAAATGCTCGTGTCTATTTCCATATTCACGAAAGGGCATATCATTCCGCAAATACAGGTTACGAATTTTTCTACCAGAGTACAGAGGCTCTTCCATATCCACGGACCAGGAAAACAGTTTTTCTGATTGCCGAGTGAAACGCTCTTTGCCTTTCCACAAACCATGTAAATAGCAGCTTCTATACGATTATCGGTCTGATTGAAAGCATATAGGTATTATTTACACTGTGTGTTGCCTCTTCAGACATTCCAAGCATAGCTTTTAGGAGAGTGCTCGGTTGGCAAGCTTAAATTTCTTCTCTAACCGGTTGATGACAATTGCTGCTTCCCACTTGATTACAGTAATGGGTTTCAGCAAAATTAGTAAACTGTCTTTCAGCAGGTGTTCCTGGAACTATACAACAGGTAATGGATTCCGTGACATTTATTACTTTAGTTTTTAAATTTCAACCTTTGCTTAAATGATTTTAGGGATTGAAGAAAAATTTTAAAGGCTGCTGATTACATTATTTTAAAACAAACCCAACTCTGTTTAGACGGCTTTAAAAAAAGAACACCTCATTTTTATAAGGCAATATTGATGCCTAAAGGCACCTACCTGTTAAATGACAGGGCCTATAATAAAGCGGAGCATCACAGGGCACTTAAGCACAAATGTGCTATCGTATAGAAAATATAAAATCAGTTGTTGCTTTGGGGGAGGTAAACATGTTTGAACAACAACCTAAAATTAGAGGATATAGCTTTTCTAAACTTATTTTTATAAAGCCTTTGATGAAGATACTCTTACAGACATTTTCAAAGCTATTTAACATGCAAGGGGATTTTAGAAATTCAAAGGGAGAGCCTAAGACAGGGGTCCCTAAGCCTTGGGCTACAGACCGGTACCAGTCTATGGCCTGTTAGGAACAGGCTGCACAGCAGGAGGTGCGCGGCAGGCGAGGAGCCAAGCTTCATCTGTATCTGCAGCCGCTCCCCCCTCCCTCCCCGCCCCGGAGCTAGCATCACTGCCTCAGCCCCACCTCAGATCCTCAGGCGTTAGATTCTCATAGGAGCACCGGTCCCTGGGGCCGAAAAGGTTGGGGACCGCTGGCCTAAGAGATAGTTAACAAAGGGCAGGGAGAAGCAAAGGGCTCTCAGGTGAAGGTGCACTCCCAGCAGGGCGTTCCACAATCATACCTGGGTGAGTCCCACTGGCCCACTTCATAAACCCTCTGGGAGATGAGATACGTAATACAACCATCGAGTGCACACCTCAGCCCCATCACAGGCCCCGGCCCACCATGAGATGCTGGGATAGCAAGCAGATCACAAGGCAGGGATGTGAGTGGCATGGCGTTCGCGTTCGCGATGCGCTGAGGATGCGTTCGGCTCATCCCTGCCCCACCGCACCGGGACATGCAGCAGGATTCCACCGGAGTGAGCCCTCCGAGGCTCACTACTCCTCCCGGCCCGGGCCTCCAACTCACACCCAGGCCGTGGTCTCTGGACCCTCCTTCCTCCAGTACTCCACTCCCCTTCCAATGCAGTCGCCCCTAGGCTGATGGCGCCCGCACGCTTGCTCCTCTGAGCAGCCTGTTTTCAGGGTACCCCACCTGGGCATTGTGCCCTCTCCTCTCCCAACTCAACGGCGTGCCCCTCGGCTTCACGGATTTCAGTTAGCGCACGAAGAGGAAAAGCATCCCATGGAACTGACATGACTTCTGCCCTGAACCCACATGGGCCTGTAACAGGTGGAATGGAACATGACATCATAAAGCAAAGCGAAAGGCTTATGCAGTGCCAAGAGAGGAGTCTGAGGTGAAGAACTCAGCATCTCAGTACTTATCCCGCCTGAAAGTCTGTCTCTGACCAGCTTGGCCCGGGCCGGTCAAGGCCTTCCCATCTCTTTCTGCTCAGCTTCACCCAATAATGAATTCCCTGAAACGCAGCGGCAGCAGCTTGCCTCCTAGCAGGATTGAGGCCCAAGGGGCTGCTTGAAAACGTGGCGGTCCTCTTTTAGCCAAGAATGCCTCCCCCAAGACATTCCTTCTCACAGTGTGACTTGGAGACCAGCAGCATCAGCATTAACAGGGAACTTGGGAGAAATGCAGACTTGGGCCCCGCCCCAGACCTACTCAATCAGAATCTGCATTTTAACCACATCCCCAGGTGACACGAATGTCCATTAAAGTGTGAGAACCCCTGGCTGAGAGTCCTCTGACCCTCATACATTCTCTCTACCCTCTTTGAGAATTTGCTGGGTACAAAGACTGCCATTCGCCTCTTAGTCACACGTGAGCTTCCCTCTCTTTACTCACTTATTGCAAGAATCAGTTCCCTCCTCTGGGCAAATCCAATGAGGCGCTCGGAGTCCCTGGAGACCACCACGGGGAAGCCATTGTAGTCGGTCTCCTTAATGAGCGTCTCCACGTCCTCGACGGTCATGCTGTCCTGAGTAAGCACCGACAGTGGTGGCTCTCCCCGCCGCGGCCGCATGACGTCGGTGGCCAGTGTGCGGTGGGTGAACTCGTCCTTCACATCCAGAAATGGGTACCCGTTTAAGTGGATGTGAGCCTCGTAGATGCCTTCTTTCCCGAAGGCATCGGCCACCCACTTGCTGGTCACAGCTGCTGCCATGAGGGGCACGATGTACTCGAGACCACCGGTTAATTCAAACATGATGACCACCAACGACACTGTCATCCTGGTGACTCCACCTAGTGAAGAAAAGAGTGAAATTGTGGAATTCAATCCCAGACCCTCAAGACAGCGAACATTGCGGAAACTGACAAACTGGCTATAAATTCTCCCGACAGGAGGTATTTCTAAGCTGAAAGTCAGTCCTACATGTCGCCCATGCTCGGACCTCTGTAACTGAGGCCAGCCTCATTAAACACAGTCACATCTGACTGGAGGGCTCTTCTCCAGTGAGGGACAACTGGGTCGTCTTTTCGTCTAGGACCATTCCTTGCTTTTTGGTGACTGAGTGGATCCTATGTGGTCTGCGCGGGTTTCTGACAGCAAGTATGGCTCTCTTCCACAACCTCATAAGCTGGAAAACTGTAGAGATTCTTAGGGGCTACGGACAGCAGAGGGACCCTTGTGTCCTTCGGTACTCAAAGAGAGAATCCATACCAACTCCCAGTCTTCCAACGAGCTTAGACTGGGTTTTTTCGACCTCAGCACTAGGAACAGTTGAGGAAAGACCATTCTTTGCTGCGGGACCTGTTCTGTGCACTGTATGACACTTAGCAGCATCCCTGGCCCCCACCCACTAGATGCCAGAAGCATCACTTCCCCCCAGGTGTGACAGGCAAAAATGTCTCCTCCATTGTCCAGAATTCCTGAGAGGCACAATTACCTCATGTTGAAAACCAGTATTCCACTATTCTAGACAGCACAGCTGCAAGACGGTAGTCACACTACCTATCAGTCTTGGTCCCTCAATGACTGAGTGGAGAGAAGCTAACTCACTCACACACTCACACACACACGTGTACGCGTGCACATGCGCGCACACACACGCACACACACACACACACACACACACACACACACAGAGTCGACTCATTATTTGTGGCGGTTATGTTCTACAAAGTCACCACAAAAACTGAATTAGTGAATACTGAATCACTGCCTTAGGAGAAATATAAGGTTTCTGAGAGCCTCTGGTCAGTTTTGTCAACCAATTAATACAAAACCTTACGTTATGTATGTTTCTGTTTAAAGACACCTTACTTAATATATGAAGCTGACTCATTCGCATCGAACTCAGGGCCAAAAGCACATAACTTATGCCTGAAGGAAGCTTCTCCAACACACGCATTTTCTCCCTAGGGCACAGCCCAGCCTTCTAGCATTTAGAAACACCAGACAGCATTTTAGCATTACGCTTGGGGGCCATTTTAAACAGGAAGACCATTAATAAAAAGCACGAAAGTGCAAAACACATGGCTCTAAATAGAGCACAAAAAGTACGCTTGTGTACAGTCGAGAGCTGAAGCAAAAAGGTGGACCTTCACCTTGGTCAACCTCAGCTGCGAATGTAGTTGTATGTTAGACAACTTCGATTTTCCACTGCTCTGCGCATGACCGAGAATGACCGTGAAAGCCCCATGAATATTGATTTAGGGGTTACAAACAAATTTTAGCAAGTAGACGAATTCCCAAATACGTAATCCACGAATAATGAGGATCGACATCATAGCATAGCAAGATATAAACCTTGGCGTGCTAAGCCACCGAGATTTAGGCGTTTACTTGTTTACAGCAGCACCACCTCGCCTATCCTGAGAAGGCAAGTGCTCGTGTCTCTCTTCTTCTCAGTCCTCTAAACCACATCAGCCTTTGTGGTCAGTCTGTGTCACCTTTCCCTGCACCCCACCCCCACCCCCACCGCCACCTCACCCCTCCTGTGGCCGTACCTAAGCAGGCTGCAGCTCCCACCATCGCATAAAGTCCTGGGGTGACACAGTCTGCTCCGGGCCTGCACCAGTTTCTGAAGATGATCCAGTCATGGTGATGATAAGCCAGCTGCTCCACGCCAATTCCCACCATCCTGCCCGCCATCGCTCCCACGGCCATGCTGGGGATGAAGAGGCCCGACGGGATCTCCAAGGAGCACACAGAGAAAAGAAGCATGAGGGAAGGAGCCCGAATTCCCGTCCCCCACACACGAGCTTGCATGCTGCTTCAGTCCTGAGGGGTGCAACGCTTCAAGATAGGTCAGCTGAGAAAAGGTGGGACGAGTGACTTCACCTGCTTAGTAGTCAGT
This sequence comes from Pteropus alecto, assembly GCF_000325575.1. NCBI lineage: Eukaryota > Metazoa > Chordata > Mammalia > Chiroptera > Pteropodidae > Pteropus > Pteropus alecto. The sequence goes on from NW_006431911.1 coordinate 2,153,189, forward strand.
CGTATCTACTGTGACTTAGAGAGAATGCCATTTTATACTTTCATTTCCTCGCCTTCAAACGCTGGCCTGCTTTGCCTGCTGTGGATTAAAGAATGATAAGCCCCACTGCAAATAACATTCAAAGTGAGCATCTGTCACTTGAGATACTCACCGCTTTCTCGCTCCGCTTGCGTGTCATTCAGATTAGCTTTTAAAATTAAATGTCAAGCCACAGCATGAAAATGAAAAAGAAGGGTCTGCAACCGTTCACAGGTAAAATAAAGAAGCTGAAAGCAGCAGTGCCGCTGCCCTGAGTCTTCCAAAAAGCTTTCCCTGGCCTTACTGCCCTCTTGAATATACAGTGGCCAAGCATCTACCAGAGAGAGATGGCGGGGCGGCGGCCGTTCCCTCTTCCGACAAAGTACATTTTCTAAAAAGTATTCTGAATAGTTTCGAGCCAGGTTAGAGGCAGCAAAGAAACAGACTATGCAAACTAAAAGATTTTGGTAATAGTGTGTTTTATATTTTGCTGTGTGAAAATACGTTTTACAAAAATAAATACATTTTAATTTGTCTGATGATCAAATTGCTACAAGACACGCCTGATCCTGTGTTCATGGAGATCGCACGTGGCTGCGACCCTAAGTGTTGTCAATCTCAGGGTGAAAGTGGATCTTTAACCAAATTCCACGTTAGTCTGGATCGAGTGTGATTTCTAGAGTCTGGGACATTCCTGAGGAAATTGTTCCTTTCTGAGCTGCCCCTTATCCCATAGCCACTTAATCCCCTGTAACTTCAAAGTCGACTTCTCCCAGCAGGCACTGAAAGATACTGCTAAATCAGACACGAAACTAAATCCCTTTGCTAGGAGATGATAAATCACAGACAGTCAGATGTTTAAGAAAGTCCACCCATCCTTGTTCTGAACGCAAAAACTCAGGTTTGTGCTTGACCATTCCGCACTCAAGTGTAAACTCCATGCACGGTTTCTTAGACTTTTTAAAAGAAACTAATCATAAAAAGTACCACATACAAAGCAATCGTAACGGAACACATCGGGACTTCTGGAGGATTCTCAACACTCTGCTTCCGGTCCTGGGTGCTGCTTACACAAGCGCGTGTTTTGTGAAAGTTCACCAAGCTGTACACATCTCTATCTCAATGCTGTATTCTGAGCCTTGGCTTCTTCATTTGTAAAATGGGATTAAAATGTCTATTTTATAGGCATGCTGTTCATCAAAAGCATTGTCTCTTGTTCATTAAAAGAATGTCAAGTGCCTGGCACAAGACAACATCCAATAAAGATCAATCTCACTTTCCTCGCATCACAACTTTATTTTGACAAGTAAGGTGCTATCCCCAGAAGGACATGGGTGGCCCCCCACATCTTCCTTTCCCTTCGCTTACCTTCATGCCAAAAGTAAATATGGTAATGACGATTTTGAAAATCAGCGCCAAGGCCAGCTGCCACATGGCCGTGTACACCCCGAAGCCGGCCGGCCGGTCGGGAATGTCATCCACAGGCCGGGTCATGTTGGGGTCGTTGATGTAGTCACAGAGCTGCGAGGACTCGAGGGCCCCACAGTCATTGAACAGCTCAGAAATGAGCTCGCT
>NW_006431911.1:2154821-2183666 GCF_000325575.1 Pteropus alecto
ATAGCGGTCACCACAATGACCTCCAGCACTGGGTACTTCCCCAGCTTGGTGGTTTTACGCCTCCTGCACCAGGCGATATTGCAGCGGATGAAGAGGGTTCCCCACAGGCCTCCAAAGACCCCCAGCAGGATGAAGGGGAAGAGCTCGGCCATATACCAGGGTGTGTGATATTCCACGTAAAAGAGAACAAGGCGGCTGTTCCCAAAGGGATTGATGGATCGCAACGTGAAAGCCGCCACCAGGGCTGCAAAAAAGGACCTCCACAGGGTCTTCAAGGGAAAGTAGTAACTGACCTGGGGCAAAGAAGGAGAAAATTAGAGACTGGCCGGAGGAAAGGCTGCCCTGAGCCCCAGCTCCACTGATCAGCAGCCGCCGCTGGCGCTTGGTGTGAAAGTCACACTCAAGACCAAAGATGGGCGATACTCACTTCCTCAGTCTCGGTTTAATTATGACCCAAAGACACCAACAAAGATATTTAAGGGACTCTATGTCTAAAAGTGGAATGGGTACCAGGCGAAGTATATTTGAGCTACTTTTTTAAAGAGACAGGAAAATATTTCATCATAATGCTGTTTATGGCAGAGAGACCAGGCCAAGAGCAAATAAACCTCTACGTTTTCATTCTATAGACAACAGATTAGATTAAGGGTTGGAAAAGCCTGGCCCAGCAAATATACCCATATGGCACATGAATGAAGAATGATTTTATATTTTTAAATGGCCGCAGGGGAAAAAACTATTTTGTGGCATGTGAAATATTCACAAGAAGAATGGTTTTGTGACATGTGCAAATTATATAGAATTCAAACCAGCATGCATAAGGAAAATTTTACTGGAATACAGCCACACCCGATCTTGCGTGCGCTCTCCGCAGTAGAGGTGAGCTCCTGTGACAGAGACGGTAAGACACACGAAGCCTAAAAGATTGACTATCTATCTGGCACTTTTCAGAAAACTTTTGCCGACTTTTACAATAGATCCATTTGGGTCACCGAAAACAAAAATGCATGACAAGTTAGTTATGAGAAAGAAAAGAGACTGAAGATCTACCCTAAAAATCCTATCGGCGATGTTAAAAATGCTACTTGGAAACAGATACGGAGCAGTGGAAATGTGGCTCCTTAATGAGCTGTGGGAATCTTGTTCAGTGCCCCTGAGTCTAGTTCTCACATGGGCGGAGATGGAAGCCCGCCGCTGTGCTAACCATCCACACGTCCCTCAGCACCCCAAAGCCTGCATTCCCTCGGCGCCCATTCTCACCTCTTCTAGACTGAAAAGCACACCTCCGATTGGAGCACCAAAGGCCACGGAGACGCCGGCGGCAGCTGCGGCGGAAAGCACCTGCAAGGCAGACAGTCCTGCGTAAGCCCCGAGGCCTTTCACGAGAACGAGCGTGTGCGGGCGAGACCGCTCACCTCACGCCTCTTGCCCTCATTCTTGCTGTACTTGGAGAAGAGGCTGCTGAAGAAGTTGCCACAGCAACAAGCCACGTGCACCAGCGGCCCTTCTTTCCCAAGGCTCAGGCCCGAGGACACTACCAGCACCAGGGTGACAGTCTTGATCAGCAGGGTCCACTTGCCTAAGTAGCCCCTGATGATAAAGCCGCTCAGAATGGTCTTTATCTGCAACAGAGGACGAGAACAAGGGGGAGTGAGCTGCTTCAATGCCACGGCTGGGAAATAACTAATTCCTCTGAGAGGCATGTTGCAAGCTTAGATTCACTAAAGCATATGGAAGAGAGGCTACTCTCATTTCCTATGTAGCTGTCATTTTATATGAACAGAATTTATATTAACACAATTGTATATTATGTTAATGGACGCTTGAAACAATTCAATGCACAGAAAATTTTAAGAATTCCTACAATAAGGTCATAATGAGGACTGAATAAGTAATTATCGGGGTCTTATTTTATCTACGGCATTTTATCCTGTTCACATTTACGCTCTGTCCTGTTGAAAAGAGATATGTATCTACTGATCTTAACTGTTAATTTTGGACTATTGAAAGATGTCCGAGATAGACAGAAAGCTGGCTCACTATGTGACAAAGTGAAGAGAACAAAATGTCCATCAAACTTTAGGTCGGGTCGGCACCCATGGGCCAAATCCAGCCCACTGCCTATTTCTGTATAATCCACACACTAAGCGTGCTTTTAACATCATTAAATGTAATACGTAAACAACACTAGCCTTTTAGTGAGCATAGTAGCTCAATTTTGCTTCTCGACTCACAAAGCCTAAATTATTGACTCTGCCCTTTTCCAGAAAAGTCTGCTGACCCCTGCTGTAGGCCATGGGTATATGGGTATTTACTCTCCAACTCTTTCTACTTTTCTGTATGTTCGAAAATATTCTTAATACGATGTCAGAAAAAGAAGGTGTTCAGCATTCTAACAACACGCTTCTGGGGGATGGAAAGATTTTTTTTTTTAATCCATGGTGACCTCTTCCCTCTTGTATTGTAAAGGCCTTTACTACAGGTAGAGTCATCTTGCTCCATTTGCTGACCTGTCACATTTTGTAAATGCCAAATAATGGCTTTCTTCTTAAAGGTGCACATGAGTTTGCCTAAAGCTTTTGGAATTCAATTGGGTGCCAATCTCAGTTATTCGCTTCCTAGATTAAGAGTCCTTTTCCTCCCAAACAGTATTCTTCCGGATATAGAAACATCATCAACAGATAAATAACGTTTTACCTTCGACCTCTCCCACAAATATCTGAAATAGAATTAATGCTCACTGCTGAGGTAGCAATTTACGAGCCTGTAATCACAGACTGACACCAAGTGAATCTGCCAGTGAAATTCATGGCCAATTTCTGTTTTCTCGCTATATAATATGTAATGGGACAATGTTATTTCTTGTCAGTGTTAGAGCATTTACCTAACTTTAAAGTGCCTCCTAGTGGGCATGACTCTGCCAAGAAATCAATTTCTCAAATAGCTACTACAGTCTTTCTCATCCTTGGCGCTTGGTGGAATCACCTAAGGAATTAGAACCCCCAGAGATGTGATGTAATTGGTCTAAGGTGTATCCTGGACCTGGGGATTTGTACAGCCTCCCTAAGTGATTGTAAAATGCAGCCCAGGTAGACAAGCACTGACTGGTCCATTCCTGAAAGCTAGTACAGGTACTCCTAATTTCTCAATGTTTAAGGGACGGTCCCAAAACACTCTTCAGCATCATGTCACCTTTGGTGATCTGGGGAGGGTCAGTGACGTGAGCTAATCTTTGAAATTTTAAAGGGGTGTGAATGGACCATTTTCACCTCAGAAATATTGACAGATCTTTCTTAATTCAAGGAGAAAGATCGAGAAAAGAAAGAGTACGGACATGCGTTTCTGAAAAACTCCATGGGCTCCTTCCTGTAGAACATGAGTAAGGCTCCAGATATACAGATGGTATTTCTTGAACTAGCCTTAACTAATGGGAGACAGACTAGTGGTGGTTAAACTGGTCTGTTTAACTAGTGGTAGTTGGCCTATCTGAGCCTACGCTCTGGGGATCTCAGATCCCTTTAAGGGATGTTTTATTACGCCTGCCACAATCCTGCCCTTTTGTGTTGCCTTGAATAAAATTACCTATAATTTTTTGTCAGTTACTTAATGTGGATTTGGACCCTAGGGTACAGTTTAAGAGCATAATACCATTTAGAAAATTACAAGCATCTAAATTACCTGAGCCTCTGCCAGCCATGACATGTGAATTGAACAATATAATAGGTATTTTGTAATTTTCTAAAACGACTTTATAAAATTGTCATGATCAAATTAGGGAGTAAAGAAAGCAAATTCATTCCCAGTAGATGCAAAAATACAATCATTTGCTTTAATCTGAATTAACAGAGACGGAATCAAGCCAGGCTTTAACAAAATATATTGTAGTGGATTTGCGACTTGGTGGTGTCCACTTTAAAACCTTTCTGGTAAATAAATATCTGCGAGAGTGTTCATGTTTTGCAATGAAACACGAACTCAAAATAAGTTCAAAAAGGATATGATTTCCTATATCGTCGATAGGGGTTCCACTAATGAAGCAAACAGTTCTCCCTAAATAATGCGAGTCCAAGCAACAGTATGCCGTTTGAATGTGCTTTAGAGAGCTTATAGAGGAGCATTTCCTACACAGAAAAAAAAGGTTCTCTGAATTTACATTTAAAAAATATTTTCAAGGGAAATTTTTTTTTTTTTTGGTGAGGCGACCCTTGGTTGACCTCACAGACTGCAAGGACCTTGTCAGCTTACAATTCCTTATTTTTTACTTTTTATGCCTATAGCACCTGGTCTTCCTAGGTGGTCTCCCATCCAAGTACTAACCAGGCCCGACTCTGCTTAGCTTCTGAGATCAGACGGGATCGGGCCCAAAGGAATTTTCATTCTAAGTAATCAAAGTGCTTCGGAGGCAAACACTGGGGAGGATGAGCAATTTATAGAACGTGCAGAAGTGCAGTGTACTTGAAGTGTATTCGGACGTGGCACACCATACAACAGCTTAGAGCAGGTCGCTTCAAATGATGGTCAGTCTATTTCCTAAACAGTCAGTTAGTATCTTTGCTCAAATGAAGAACAGCCCTGTATCTCAATCTGAGGGACACTGGTTTATGTAGTCAGTTGGGTTTTGACTGGGAGGAGGTTATTTGTATCTGTGAAGTGTTTATTCACATTTACTTTTTACACCTTCAAGAACTGGGGTAGGCGCTGGACCCTTAAGTTAGGAATTTCAAACTCTATGATAATAGCAGTGAAAATTTTGCTACTGAATCATAATAACTAAAATTTAATTATAAAACCTGCATTGGGTTCCTATACTTTAAAAGATTATTGTGAACTTTTATAGAGAAATTTAGCTGTTATATATCATATCTGGTTTAAGGCAGGGATCCCCAACCTCCAGGCTGCACACCAGTACTGGTCCATGGCCTGTTAGGCAGTGGGCTGCATAGCAGGAGCTGAATGGCGGGCCAGCGAGCCAAGCTTCATCTGTATCTGCAGCCGCTCCCCAGCGCCGGCATCACCGCCTCAGCTCCGCCTCAGATCCTCAGGCGTTAGATGCTCATAGCAGCACCGGTCCGTGGGGCCAAAGAGGTTGGGGACCACTGTGTCTCCTTCCTCAGAGGAATCTCCCTCCTGTCCCGCCACAATCATCTCCTTGCCTTTCTTTATAGCTTTGGCACATGTGCGTACCACTAACCAGTATGCTGCTGCATTTTGGCTGTTTGTGGACCTTATATAAATAGAATCATACTTTATATACTCTTCTGCAACTTACTTTTTTCACTTGATACTGCCTTTTTGAGTTTCACCCCCATCAGTGTGTTCCCTGCGCTTTTGTCACATAGGAAACAAGGCTCAACTCAGTATTTTACTCCTTTAGAGTTCAGCTCTCACAAAGAGAGATGCCTGCTTCCAACAAAGGCCAAGTCCAGGCAGCCCCTCATGGACAGAGCTCAGATCGGAGCTGCCTGTCTGTCTAGGAGATCGCAAGCTGAGCCTGGCTTGTCTGGTTCTTGGAAGGCGGAGATAAGATTGCCCATCACACCTTTCATTGCTGTTTTAAATTTTCCACCAATTCCTGGTTGGCCACCTGCTTATTTTGACAAGGCGGCTTGAGTCGAAAGGAAGGAAGGGAAGGAAGGAAAGGAAGGAAAGGAAGGGAAGGAAGGGAAGGAAGGGGAGGAAGGGAGAAGGAGAAAAGAAAGAAAAAAGGAAAGAGAAAGAAAGGAGAGGGGGGGGAGGGAGAGGGAGAGGGAGAGAGAGACAGAGAGAGAAAGAGAGTCGCCTACTGTTGGCAGGGGGATCATAAACTGAGATGCCAACAACGATCTGTTCTTTTTAACATCAAGGGTGTCTGTCTTTGGTCTTACATATCAAATAAAATACACTCAGATCTGCCATAATCCTTGTTTTGAAAACACAAATTTGTTCCGATGCGATTCATGCATTAGGGAAGAACTTGAGCATAACGCAAATTTCGCGTCCTTTTATGCACAATTTCATCTATGAGAAACACAGGGTGAACTCAGAAATAAAACTCACACAGGTACATGCTTCAAACATCTACCAGTTCACATGCACAGCAGGGAGTATGTATACATTTTTTCAGCCAATTACTGAGTACAAAACTGCTGTTTTGATTAGGTTCCTACCTTTTTTATACGTGTCACCGACAAAGATTTTGAGTGTTGTTGCCCTCACCCCATTTCCCCGCAAGCTCTGTGGTTTGTATTGTACAATTTTGCATCGCACTGTGACTCTTAAGAACATGTGTTGCATTACGGCACAACTGGCCGTATCGAGGGAATGGGATGGTACTGCATGCAGCTAGTTCCTGAAGCAATATGTTAATATAAACCATCAGAAAGTCAATGTGACATGGTTACGCCTTTTTTTTCCCTATCTTTCCTGGAACCAGACATGGCGAGCTTTTCTTCACACAATCTTTTAATTACTCCAGCTGTTTCCATGGACTGCCCGGACCAGTGGCAGTGTTTGTGGGTACCACTGAAGACTGGGTGCAGGGAGCAGGGACCAACGTAGGTCCATATCGCCATAACGAAGCACATCTCAGAACGCGCCATCCCCACCGACTATGGGCACTGCTGAAGCACCCACCTGAGGCAGAGCTGAACTGCATTGATTATAGTGATAATATAAGAACTTTTAACATTCTTTCTGGGTAAAATGTTCATTCTCTGGGCTTTTCAGGAATTATCTCAAGTGGATCAAACTAGGTTTGAAGTTGAGTCTTGGGCATTCCTTGTGATTGATGAAGTCACCCCCCTCCTACTTCGGTCACATTGAAGAGCTGAAAAATATCTGTAAGATTCTAAACTCGCAGAGGTGCATTCACGCTGCAGGCATCAGAAGAGCAAATCGTGGCAAGGCAGTTGACTCATATGGCAGTTGACTCATCAGGAAACTTTCTGAGCAACAAACCTCCACTATTGTCTATTTCCACATGACATCGCGGATATACTTACGAGGGACTGAAGTGCCACGTGTATGCATGCGGTTAATGAAGTCTGATTCCGCATGCTTTAAGGGTTATGCCTGGTTTCGAAGACAAGATTTTAATCATCTGAGAAGTAATAGAGCATAAATCCTGAATGTAGAACATAAATCTTGGGTTCAACATCCAGTTTACCGACTTAGTGATCTAGGACAAGTTACTTAACCTCAACTATCAAATGAAGAATAATAGTACCTATCTCATAGGTTCATTGTACGGACTAAACAAGCTCATAGACATCAAAGGCTTGGAACTGTGCTTGCCATATAACTGCTACATAAAGACTTGACATTCTCGTTATCGGAACGAAAGAAATTTGGCCCCCACTCACCTCTGGTATACCAGAGCCACAGGCGTAGGGAGCAAACACACGCACCAGGGAGACAGCCAGAAATGCAAACAGCAAGGCCCACAGGATGTACATTAGGTAATTCAGAATGTAAGCGCTGGCACCCTGAATGGCAGACACAGAACAAGAAAGAACCCGTGAGTCACGCCAGACCTGCGCCCCGCCCCTCCACCGTGACAGCAGAAGCGGTGACCAGGTTGGGCAGCTTCCGTCCCGGTCCTGTGTCAACACAGAGGCCAGTGTTGGCGTCACCGGCTGTCGCTGCTGCTACAGTCGGCAACCACGAACACAGCGCCGGTGATTCTCCATGACCTTCACACACCTGCTCCTGAGTAAAATTGCAGCGGCCATGGAAACCGGGACTAATCATCACTTGCGCTAGTGAATGAAAGGTGTGACATGGAAAATCCTGACTTCGAGCCCCTGGAAGGTTTCTTTTATCTTGTCTACGGTGGATCGGCCTGTCTTTGCTTTCACTAAGGCCACCGCCATGGCGCAGCAAGCAGCTGCTGTGCCAGTGAGCGAGCGTGAGATCGGTAGTTTAGAATACTGCTACTCAAACGTGCTCCCTGAACCAGCAATGTCACCATCGCCGGGGCACGTCAGAAATGCAGAGTCTCAGGCTCCACCCCAGAGCTGCTGAGTCAGACGCTCAGGAGGCGAGGCCGGCAAAGGTGCTTCAATAAGCTTTTCAGAGGATGCGCGTGCACGCTAATTTTTGATAGGCACTTGCAGAGGGGGAAACCTGATCATCTCGGAATAACTCATTGAACCATTTCTTTCAAATTATCGGATGTGCAGAGCAGGCTTTCTGACCCAAACACACAGTCTGGGTTCTCTAACGCTGAGGACCCGCTGGGTAGAGACCTCATTTCTCTAGGCTTTAGCTTCTTGTCATCGTCTGGATGACTCAAGTGAGGGAGAAGGAAAGCGAGGTCACCTACAAGTCAGGCCACGGCCATGGCCACACGTGTGCCTATGAAGTGCAAAAACACATTCCAGGAGACTGTTTCGGCCTTTACGATCACATATGTTCACACCCTATGTCGTGAGAAATAGAGCTGAGGTACACATTTTACCCACTTAAAAATGTACTTTTTTGAAACTAAAAATAACTTCTCACTCTTGCTAACAGTAATTCTTTGAATCAAAGTATAAATCTTAGAAACAGCTGAGAAGATGGATGGCCATACGTCCCCCAAAAAGCATTTCAAGTAGGAGAGAAGAAATAAAATATGGCGCTCGGCCATTTTTGCCTACCCACTCCCATCAACCCAAGAGAATTTATTTTGGAAGTAACGGAAACCACTGAGAACGTGTGAGATTTGGGGATGGATCCCTGTCTACTTCTGAGACTTGAAGGAATTAATTTTTCAATTCCACCAACAAAGAGGTTTAGCAAAATGGCCAAGTACGTTCCAAATGTCTTCAGCTGTAAATAAGTCCATGGGGGGGGGGAGGTAAAAAAGTGGGAGCAGGAGGAGGTGAAGAAATAGATTACATCCATCTTCTGAAGATAGTTCTAGCTTGAATGGTCTTCATATTACCCTTAATTTGAATCTTGGCGACCTAGTGCCCCCTCGCGTGGGTTTCTGATCTGTCAGTCACCCACAGTCATTGTGGTAACCAGTGTATTCAGTTAGAAGTTAATCTTTTTCCCAAACTAAGATTCTTATACAGATCTGAAGCTCTAGGTGCCATGTCTATGGTTCACCACTACACCCTGTGCCTGGGACGTTCCCAACACATAAGGCCCCAAAACATCCTCTGCAACGTGCTTGTAAAATGCATTGGGAAATTACAGCTTAAATTACAAAATAATACCTGCCAGGATGTCTACACTCGAAAACAGATAATAACAAGTGCTGACGAGGATGTGGACGAATTGGAACGCTCGTATACTGCTGGTGGAAATGCATAAAGATGCAGCTGCTTTAGAAAACGATCTGACAGTTCCTCAGAGGGTCAAACATAGAGTTATCATCTGACCCAGCAATTTCCCTACTAGGTATATATCCAAGAAAAATGAAATCGCATCCACACAAAAACTTACACACAAATGTAAGCAACACATGTTCGTCAACTGATACATGGACAAAAAAAGTAGTTTATCCATCCAATGGAATAGTATTCAGCCATGAAAAGGAGTAGAGTATCACTTCATGCTATAACATGAACGAACCTGAAAAACATTATGCTAAGTGAAAGAAGTCAGACACAAAAGTCCACATGTATGATTCCACTTACATGACATGTCCAGGATAGGCAAATCCATAGCGACAGAAAAGAGATTAGTGGTTGCCCAGGGCTGGCGGGTTGGGGAGAATGGAGAGTGACTGCTAATGGGCACGGGGTTTCTTTTGGGGTGATGATGACAATCTAAAATTAGATTGTAGCAATGGTTGCAAAACTCTGTAAGTATTCTAAAAGCCATTAACTCGAACATTGTACATGTGTATAAGCCATATGGGATGTGAATTATATCAAACTAAAGCTGTTTTTTTTTTTTTAAAAAAAAAAAAAAAAGAATATCTTTTCTCCTTAGTTAGAAGGTATAAAAATCAAGCCTATTTCTTCAGCATGATCAACAAACCACTCTCGGTATGAAAAATAAAGCCAAACATAAGAGTTTAAAAAAATATATACATTTTGCACATAAAGCAGTGCGGAAGGGTTTTCCAACTCAAGTTTGAACATTAGAGCCAGAAAAAGCCAAGTCATACTAGTGTGAAGCCATGGACGATTATCTGGACACTTGAAGGTGAAACCACGGACATTCACGAAACGCCCAGGGGTGTCCCAGAGTGCCTGTGGAATGCCAGGGGTGCCTACCCAGGATTCTGCCCAGAAACCCACCTCCGACTGGTTCACCAGCAGCTCCGACCATTTCTGCCATAGGGGACACTTGTCCCTGTCCTCAAAAGTGGTCTCGTTGGAAGTCCAGCAGCACTGCTCGTGGCTGTACCAGAAGGCAGACAGGCAGACCCCCTCCTTCAAGTCAGTCATCCAGTCGACGGCGAGATCGATGACCCCAGCCAAGGTCCCTGGAAGAAACAGCAGGAGCCACTTAGAGGAATCACCCCGTGAGGATGCGGTGAGAATGCACAATATGGGGCGACGCACGAGCTCATCGGCCAGGAAGGCCACACGCCAGAGGGGATTAACAGGGCCATGGGCTGCCACACATGGAGGAAGTTTCTTTCATGAATCGTGAGGTCCCTTGGGCATTTATGGTGTGGCCGAGGCAGCGCCCAGCCCAATGAGATGCCAAGGCCAGTGATATGTTGTCCTTACATTGCTCAAATCAGGTAGGGGAGACATGCAAGTCTTTAGCTCGTGACAAGCCACCGGGGCTGAGCGGCTTTCAGAATCCGTCCTTGCGAATTTCAGAAATAGGGTGCGTACACCCTATAAATGACGTGACACCCCAGTGGCTTCTGCGGCAGGATGCTGTGGTCACACACTTTAATATTTCTCAGGGAAACTAGACAACTCAGACAAAATGGAGGCATAATGACTCTAACAGCCTCATCATTTAAGTAAGGTTTAACCACCAAATGGGAACCAAACTTGGAAAATCTCACTTATTAGAACCTTCTGGATTTTTAAGTTATGGATAAAGGAATGTAGATCTTATAAGCAAATAACTGCTTTAAAGGCCGACAGAGTGGGATAAAACAGTGTTCAGTGCGCCACGGAGGACTCTGCCTTGGGTTTCTTTCTAGAATAAGCCATTCTAGTCTTTTACGAAGGCAGGGAATACTTTCGAACTACTACATTTTTCAAACTTTTTGTGAATCGTTACGATATCACCCCCCACCTGCATCAACGGCACAGGCACCCACATACCTGCATGAGGGCTCACCTCCCCCCGCTACTCTCCTGTTCCACCACAGCTACCCACTGCTCCTGGGAGAACGCCTGAATCCTCAGCAGGTCGCAGACTTCAACAGCTGGTCCCTTGTAGCTTTCCAGCCTCGTGTTTCCATCACTAACCGCGCAGCCTGCTCGTTCCATGTTCCTAGAGCCCAGGGGCTCTCGGTCCTCGCATCACCTCGGGCGGCACTGTCTTCCACCCCCCGCACTCTCCTATGTCTGTTCCAGGTTCTAGCATTTACGTCACCACCCTTAGGAAGCTTTCCCTGATTTCCTAAGTCGGGGCTAAGTGTACTTCCGAGATGATCAGCCATCGCCATACCAATCACATCCTGATGCCATGATTTTATTTACATACATATATGTACCTCACTTTATTACACTTTGCTGATGCTGCGCTTTTTTACAAATTGGAGGCAAGACCTCAGAGGTGTGCCTGTAGACTCCCAGTAGTCTATATGTGGTGTGTGTGTGGGGGGGAGGGGGCAGATTCTGTTGTGTGGTTCGCGTGCCACAGTGGGGGTCAGGTCAGATGTCCAGACCCTGTGTCCATTCGAAGCGGGCAAGGCCATCTCCCTTGTCCATTGTTGTACCTGTGTCGGGTACAGAGTTGGAAGTATATATCCATGTTGAATAAACGGGTGCAATAAATGAATGAAAATCCGAAATTTCAGGTCCATCTACATCTACTCATGCCAGGGATATTTCCTGAGTAGCGACTTACCATGTGCTAGTCACTATTCCAAGTCCTGAGGGTGCAGCAGTGAACAAGGCTGACTCATGTCCCTGCCTATGTGGGAATGTACCTCACTGGGGGAGGAAGACACTGGACAAAATAAGAAAATCAGGGGTGCTGCTGGAAGGGGTAAACACTAAAGAAAAGAAATAGCACTTTGCAACAGTGTATCCACTGTAAAAAAAGAGTCTGGCAGATGCTCAAGAAAGTCAACCACAGAGTTACCATCTGGCCCAGCCATTCCACTCCTAGGTATACACTCAGAAATGAAAACGAACGTCCACAAAGTCTTGCTCACAAATGTTCACTGCGGCACTATTCATGACAGTAAAAAGTGGAAGCGACCCATATGCTCATGGATTGCTGAATGGAGAAACAAAATGTGCTCCATCGTATACAATGGAATAGTATTTGGCAACAAAAAGAAATAAAGTACTGACATGCTACAGTATGAATGAACCCTGAAAACACGCCATGCTCAGTGAAAGAAGCCAGACACGAAAAACTACACGTATGATCCCATTTGTATGAAATGTCCAGAATACGCACATCCAAGGAGACAGAAAGGAAATTAGTGGTTGTCAGGGGCTGTGAGGAGGCTGGGGGCACTGGGGCTTGATAGCTAAAGGGTATGGAGGTTCTTTGGGGGCTGGTGAAAATGTCCTAAGATATATTGTGGTGATGGTTACATAAGTCTGCGAATACATTAAAAACCACTGAACTGTATACTTTGACTGGGTGAATTATATGATATGTGAATTACACGCATACAAACAGTGGTTCAGAGGGATGAAGCTCAGAGAGGGAGAAATGTACTTTTAGAAAAGGTGGTCAGGGAATGCCTCAAACAAAAGAGGACACTTGAACAGAGACCTAAAGAAGGTGAGAAAGAGGTTCTGCAGACATCCAGGACTGAGATCCAACGATCACCCCAAATTCCATCACTATGCATTCATCCAAAATCACATTATCCCGCGCCCAATCTTCCTGGCTGACTTTGCTTCTGACAGTGCTGCAAGTCTCAGCTTCGTTCTGTGGAGCAACAGTGACGCCCAGTGGTGACTCTTGATAATGATAAACCTTTTGTTCCGTGGAGCAACAGTGACACCCAGTGGTGATTCCTGATAAAGATAAACCTTTCATTCGTGGAGTAACAGTGACATCCAGCGGTGGTTCCTGATAAATGCCTTGAAAAGGAGACCCTTCTTGGACTTCCCCATCTCAGAAGTCAGAATATAATGCCTGTGGCACCAGTGGGGAGATGACGGGTCAGGCAGTGGGACACCTGAGTCCTCTCCACCAGCTGGGGAACAAGAAAGTAAATGGGGCACAGTTTTCTGGCTTTCCCTTTAAGGTACATCCAGATCAAAAGAACACTTTAGCCACCTTCATTGTCAGTATTTGTATGGTTTTATAAATCTATTCTGAATAAAGACATCGGAATTCACAGCAGACTCCTACCCTGTCCACCTTCAAAGGTCTTCACAGAAGCGTCAAACACATTAGTGGTAAGACACTGTGTACTCGTGAAATCTAATTCCCTTCCAACGCTGCGGCTATTATATACTGGGAATGCCACTGGGAGAGGAAGGACAGAATGGGAGAAATGGACGGCCAGCTGCTGTGACTACAAGGAAAGGATCCCCCCTTAAGCACTCCTCCTGACAACCAAGCCCCGCCTCCAAATGCACATGGAATAAATGCAAAAGCATCGGGAATCGAAATCCTTTGTAACCGCAAAATTGATGTCCACGCCACATCAGTGGTCTGTCTTCCTTCGAGAATTTGCTATATCCTGCCTTTATTATAGTCACTCTCTGATCAAGCCTATGACCATGAATGTTAGATTGTTATGGGTAGAGGATTTTTATCAAGGGAATCTCTTTAGCACGTTTGAATTCTTTATTCCTACACATTAACCTTCACCGCTTCCTAAAAAAAAGTTTCAGGAAACCATTTCCACGCAGAGCTAGTGCGTTTGGTATTAAAAGGACAGGTTTCTCCACACATACGCATCCAATCACTCTGGACGCGTGTACTGCCCACAGGCATGGTGTTGGGATTATTAAAATGAAGGACACGGTGTCCTTGAGCGTGAGAACAACGTATGGGCTGGAGGGAATCTCCCCTGGGCCAGCCTCAGCTCCCATGGTGTCTCGCATTATTCTGAGCCTCTTAGGATTTGCAATTCATTCCACGGCCTGCCAGTATTAAAAGCCACTCTCCTATGGTGTTTTATTACTAGGGATCCAAATTTCCCCCAGACTTCCCTGCCTTCTACGTAACCAAGTAGGATGGAGGGTGACACGTGTGCGTTCAGTCGAATCCAGAATGGCGGTCGCCCTTCGCACTGTGTGGAAAGGGCCCAGTGACTGCAATTATAGCTCTCCAGCAACCGCTCGGGCCCACGCCTTGAGACCTTGCCTTACTGATGACAGCGTGTGTGTTAAATGTGTGGTCGTGTATTTCGCTCTTAGATATTTTAAGTACTAAATCCCTTGCGTGGGGCCAATGAGAAACACTCCATTTTCAGAATATGGTCCCAGATGGCTGGCGCACCCTTCCACTTACCCGCCAGCAAGCCGATGAGCAGCATCACCACCCATCCCGACCAGGCATCCAGCAGGCCCTTGATGAACTCCCATACGGACTCCTTGCTTTTGCTGGTTATCTGGAAACGAAAAGACACTTTGGTTGATGTGGATACATTTTCCAATGTGTGTTTCCTTCCTTGAAGCTGCTTCCTCGGGAATTAGGGTGCTTGAGAAAATGAATGCAATCAAGCCAATCAATTCCCGATTACATTATTCTTTCGGTTATCTCCCACGTGAATAAAATGGGCTTTCTGGTTGAAAAAAATTCACGTCGTTAAACAAACTTACTAAGTGTGATTTGATCTTCCATTATTCAGGAGCCATTCTGAAGGGAGACACGGATTTGGTGTGACCATTTTGAATAAGGATTACTATTTTAACTTATATTGTAAGGCCCATTCACAAAAGAACCTCTTCAACAAAGACTTCATTTCCTTCTTTTGTTTTCAAGGTTAAATGTTAATGCGAGAACTTCCCTAGCACGGACCTTGCTGACCGGGAAGATGGATGCATCTAGACACATCGTAAGAGCATCTCTTTGCCTCCCTGTGTTAACGGGATCCTACATTCCTCTGAGATCTTCGTCCCCCTCAGAACCCTTTAGAGCAGGGGACGGCAAACATTTCTGTAAAGGGACAGAAAGTACTTTCAGCTCTGTAGGCCAGATGTGGGAACTACTCAGCTCAGCCTCTGTAGCACAAAAGCAGCCATAACGTGTGCTTGAACGGGTGTGGGCTGTTCCAATAAACACAAACGGGGCCAAGCTGGATTCGGCCTGAGGGCCACAGTGAGGGCCAGGGTGAAGGCTGCCCCATCGCCCACGGCCCTCCATGTTGGAGCCAAGACGCTGAGTCACCTTTCTGAGTCTATCCTGCTCCCCACATCTGTCTCTTCCTTCTTCCCCCGCCAACTTGCAGGAAATGACGTGGCACTCTCGATGTCACTTCTCATCCTACTCCGAAGCTGCACTCCCTGAGATGGATGACAGCCCCACGCTGTTGCTCCATCTCCATGGAAGGTGACGTGGCCAGCGGCTCCATCTTCACTGCTCTCTCCTCTTTTCATTCTGACCACTCTTTGCTGGTGCCTCGTTCACTCCACCTCCTTCTTCTAAATGTCCATCACTACTTGCCATCTGCCTCCCACTGTACCTACGAAATCTTGGCATTGCCAAGGGTGCTGACTGCCTCCTAACTCCCTCTACAGACCGAGGCACCTGAGCTACTTCGAAAGCTCTACATGCCACAGCCTCCCACCCAAAGCGCCTGGTATTATAATTCTCTATCCACATCTCTGCCTCTCCCACCGGCCATTCTCTTTCTTAGAACCTAGCCCACCACACGACATGGGAACCTAAGCCCAAACGCAGTAACTGTCCAGTGAGACCATGGCCTAGCCATTCAAAGGGATCCCCTTCAATATGTCTTTTATGAACGCCACCTACCTTTCTGTGTCTGTCAGTGTCCCGTGATTTCTCCCTTAGCCAGTCAATGGTGTGGAAGTCCTCGTACGTCCCCACATCAGGGAATGGCTCGTCGAGGAAGTCCATCAGGTTTCCAGAGGCACTCATCGCTCCCGCATTTACCATGCTAGTGACACCTGGGAGAGGAAACCTGGGGTCAAAAACATAAGCAGGCGATCTGCACAGACCCGGCGGAATAACCCACATGCACTAGTATGGAAGAAAGGATGATTTCAGCGCGGGCATCTCTGCTGCGGTGAAATCTATATCTATATCTATATCTATATCTATATCTATATCTATATCTATATCTATATCTATATCTATATCTATATCTATATCTATATCTATATCTATATCTATATCTATATCTATATCTATATCTATATCTATATCTATATCTATATCTATCTATATCTATCTATCTATCTATCTATCTATCTATCTATCTATCTATCGTCTGCCTCAATCACTATGGGCTGCTATAACAAAAAGTACCATAGACTGCGTGGCTTATAAAAAACTAATGTAGTTTTCACAGTTCTGGAGACGAAGAAGCCCACGATCAAGGTGCTGGCAGATTCGCTGTCCAGTCAAGACCTGCTTCCTGGTTCAGAGATGGCTGTCTTCTCGTCGTGTCCTCACGTGGTGGAAGGAAAGAAGCTGGGAGCTGTCTGGGGTCTCTTTTCTAAGGGCACTAACCCCATCATGACGGCTCAATTCTCATGATCTGGTCACCCTAAGGCCCCCTCCTCCAAACACCATCACACTGGGCATTAGGTTTCACCAAATGAATTTGGGGGACACAGACATTCGGTCCATAGCACAGCCGGTTCTTATTATTTGCGACTGTGACATTCTATAAAGTCACCGTGAACACTGAATTAGTGAATCCTGAAGCACTGTCCCTAAGAGAAATACACAACCTTTTCATCAACCAATCAGTACAACCCCTTATATTTTGTGTTTCTGTTTAAAGAGAACTTACTGAATATATAGTTGATTCGTGAACACTGAAATCAAAGCCAGGAGCACCTTAACTCGTGCCTGGCCGAAGCTCACCTGACGCGCGCATTTTGTCTGCGAGGCACCTATTGGTCTCCTTGCGGTTACAAGCACTGCATTTCGGGACCACCGAGAACAGCAACATGACCAATAAAAAACGCACAACACTGTGAAACATGTGGCGTTGAACAGACTGTGAAAGTTGAAACAAGATGGTGGAGCGCTGCCTTCTTCAACCGCAGCTACCAACGTGCGTTTCTGGCGTCTCAAACTTCTCGCCGGTCTGCACAGGTTCACGTCTGTGCATGACCGGGAAAGTGCCACGTGTACTGATTTGGGGGTTACGAAGGAACTTTAGCGAGTAGCCAGATTCACAAATATGGAACCACAAATGAGGATCAGCTCTACTCATTTCTGGAAAAACTCATGCTCTGCAAAAGCGAGATGTCAAAATGAGAGGGCTGCTGGGGGCCGAGCGGGGTTGAGGCACGCCACTCGAAACCGAGTCATTGCAACCAAACCAGTAATTAGTTTTCCTGGGAGATGAAGTGGACCACCCGTGCAGGCAGCCCACGTAGTAGTTGTCACTGCGGATATTCACGATGCATAGCAACAGCGGAGTGAAAACATTGCTATGACTTTGACCAACTGATGGGAGCCAAGGTAATCTGCAGAGAGCAGTGGTCCTGGGCACCGGGGGCTGCCATGGAGAGGGACAGAGGAGGCAGGACCGCCTGCCACATGAGCCACGCTCTGCTCTGAATGTTTGTGGACCCCCAAAATCCAGATGTTGAAATAAATCCTAACCACCTGTGGTGGTGTTAGGAGCTAGGGTCTTTGAGAGGTGATCAAGTCACAGGGCGGTGCCCTCCTGAATGGCATCAGTATCCTTATAAAGGACACCCCAGAGAGCCCTCACTCCTTCCACCATGTGAGGACACAGCGAGAAGCCTAACCGAGAAGAGGGTCCTCACCAGGCCACGCTGGCCCCCTTATCTTGGATTTCCAGCCTCCAGAACTGTGAGAAAAAAAAAATGTCTGCTGTTTGTAAGCCACCCAGCCTGTGATATTTTGTTACAGCAGCCCTATGGACTAAGACAAGCCAAGAGCCATGCCAGGCTGGTGGCACATCGCCCTGGGCAAGGATCCTTGGGGCGGGCTTTTAATTTTTCTTAAAATACAGTCAAAAGGGCTCCTGCCGCCAGACGGTAGCAAAGTTGAGAGTGTCTTCGTTTCCTGACTAAGATAATCCTACTCCTACTAGTCTCGCGCCCCTTGTCTGAAAAACAATCACAAATAAACCAAGACATCATCCATGTTCTACCACCATCAGAGCCCGATTTAGAGGTCACAGAGGAGCTCATTCGAGATGGAGAAAATGCTTTGCAGCGGGGCCAAGGCTCACCACCAGTTAGCAGAAAAAAACAACGCGCTCATACAAAGACGAGAGGTTGGAATAAGCACTAAATAAAAATTACTTTGGCAAAGAGCGTGGAAATTTGAATTATAGGATGAGGACCACAAAAGTGCTGGGTAAAGAGGTGAAGGGTAGTTTTAAAAATATTCAAGTATAGGTTTCTCTCATTGCTTTATGTATGTTTATATCTGGAGGACTCAACCGCGACCTGATGAAACAGCATTTTAATCAAATTGAAAAGTTGCTATGGGCAAAGTGGGGTAATCGCCTTACAAGCAATAAAGTGGCCATAGTGACTGATTTATTGACCATCTGTACAACTCAGCTGCTTTAAAACTTTAAAAAGTTTGAGGTTTGAGCCATGCCAAGCTGAAAACTATACCCGTGGATGAGTACCCAGGGAAGAATCATGTTGCATAAGTAGCAACCGAAAATAAAGGAAAAGAGTAAAATTAGAAAGCAAAGATTTCATTCTCATTTCTACAAAAACAAGATGGCAATAGCCTTGTGTTCTATGTGGCAAAGAAAATCTCTGTTGGGAAAAATAACATGGCAGGCTGTTGACCCACCATGCAGAGCCCTCATGAGAAAGACCCGCCAACAGACAAGAATTGCCGAGACTTGGACATTCTATTAAAGAAGAGATCATTCATGCTCCCTGAAATGTAACCAAATCTCTAGTCAAGCGACAACTCCAGGCAGTAATGGCTGAAACGAAAGGCCACTCTGGAGAAGAATCCCATCTTTAAATGTCATGGCTATCGCAATTAGACACATACTTGATCAAGGAAAATAAACACGATCGACTCTGTAGATCTCCTCGGGGGCTTCCCTGGGGGCCAGAAGGAGGTGGTGATGGTCACTTCTGAAGTTGGGGTTAAGAAAGACAGGAGGGCCAGAAGTATAAGAAGGCATCCAGGTCAGAAAAATGGAAAGAACTCTAGCTGGGATCCATTTGGGAGATGCAGGTCGCTAAGGAATAGGAATCCAGCCAAAGATGGGAGCGACAAGAAGTGAACTCCAAGGACTTGCTAACTGAGAAACTTAACCTGTGTAAGTTCACTGTGGTACAAGGAACAACCCTAAACGGATGCAAATGTCACCTGCATCTTAGAGGGGAGCCCTCGATTCTCTCACCTGTTTTTATTTCTTCACGCCAATAAAAGCACTTCTGCTAGCAGATGGCACCTCTGCTCATGGCCTCAAGGCCATGGTTTCAGGAAGGACGGCATCCTAGAAAGTAAATCTGAGCTTCTCACTGGATCCGGATCATCTAGGTCAGGGCTCAGCAAACTGCAGCTCGCAGGCCAACTCTGGCCTGCTGCCTGGTTTTGTAAATAAAAATGCAGTGAGACGCAGCCTTGCCCGCTCATTTACATATTGTCTAGGGCCGCTTTCACTTTACAACAGCAGAGCTGAGTAGTTATGACAAAGACCACATGGCTCGCAGAGCCTAAAATGTTTACTATTTGGCCATTTACAGAAAATGTTTGCTGATCCCTGATCTGTGCTACAGATCGATTGCACAAATGGCCCATATTCTCTACCCATCCCTGTATCTACCGTATTTTCGACAGGACTTTGCGGCATCTCTCCACCCCTCAAATCTGGGCTCACCTTGTGACATGCAGTAGAATTGACAGTACGCATGTACTGAGTCTAGACCCCAAGAGGCGATGCGGCCTCTGCCTATTTTTCTTGGACCTCTGCCCTTGCCAAGAGAAGCAGCCTAGCTATAATGCTGGAAGATGAGCGTCTACATGGAGTCGAGTCGGGTCATATATGCTGAGGCCATCCTAGATCACCAAGGCCCAGCCAAGCACAGGGTCATGAGTGAGTCCAGCCAAGATCAGCTAAGTTTGGCCCAATCAACCAGCCACTCAGCCAACCTACAGACTGTGAGAAAAATAAATGGTTATTGTTTTAAGCCACTAGGTCTTTTGAAGGCGTCAAGTAGTGTCATCATAACAAGGTTTAACACGCACGATTTACTTGAGCTCTGAGGGAGAGGAGAAGCAAAGGTAGATAAGTTAGCTGTGGCATTGCAGACCAAGTGCTGGGAGGACGGATGGAGCAGCAATAGGTGACAAAGCTACCAACACAGCAGGATGGAATCGAATTTCATGCTGGAGGTACAGGGCCTAACAAGATAACACGTCTCCTATGCAACCATACTTACCTGCAAAGGGATTTTGGAAGACACAAGGGACACCTAGGTATTTCGTCCAGTCCTTTAAAGCAGCGGTCCGCAACCCTTTGTGGCACCAGGGACCTGTGCTCCCATGAGAATCTAATGCCTAATGATCTGAGGTGGAGCTGATGCGGTGATGCCAGCGCTGGGGAGCGGCCGCGAATACAGATGAAGCTTCATCGGCTCACCTGCCACTCACCACCCGCTGTGCAGCCCGGTTCCTAACAGGCCAGCGACTGGTGCCAGTCTGCAGCCCAGGGGTTGGGGACCCCTGCATTTAGAAAGTTTTGTAGGTTTGGTCTCCCGACATTAAGACCCCAAGAGGCTAGGGTCAAAGTTTTCAACAGCAGGTGCTAAAACAGACCCTGTCCAGTAAAACTCACTTCACCCAGGGCCCAATGAAGACAAGCATGCGTTGACCGTGACAGTATCAATGATGTAATGTATGACTTCGATGTTGAAAGCAAGTGTGACGGTTGGTTCTCCCTCAGAACAGCAATTTTAGGAAACCTGGACTTTGCATAGTTGGATATCGGCGATAACAAAATGGTTTCTAGAAGATGAAAGAAAGTACAAGATCGTTCAGAACAAGCTGAAAAAGGACAGGTTCTAACTATAATCAAGGCTTGACTGAATATAAGAGAACACCCACCCCAGGCTAATAATCAACCCATCTGACCAAAAATGTCTGGCAGAAAGCCATACCTTCAAATGTGCTGTTTCTTTTACTTTGAACAGCCTTCCTGACCTCGTCTGGAAAGCTGCTATTCGTCCTCCAGAATTCTGATCTGTGGAATGTGCACTAACGTCCCCAGGGGCGGTTGGGGGCTCCCTCCTTGGCAATCCAAAAGCACTGAAACATAAATCTATGCCTGGCATTTTAATATCTTTTCCTGAAAACTCCTCCAAGGGTTCACAGTACTAGAAACTATTCTCTTTTATTTAAATGAAATACATCTATTCAAAATAGAAAGGTCACTACACAAGAAATTTGCGTGAATCCCTGTCCGCCTGTGCGACCTCACCTCCCTCCTCTCAAAACTCCATATTCTGCGGAGGACTATTTCTCAGATGCTTTCCGCCCTGAGCGCATGACACAGGGACTGACAACACTTAGTCCCAGCCGCTTTTCCCCTCTCAGGGACAAGCAAAGACTTTTTAATTAATCAAAACTATTCGTCTCTGCGACAGATACTGGTCAAGCCTATGGGACTTTCCAGAAATTTCAGAGCTATCTTCACCGCCAGCTGTTAATATCAGTCACTACGAAGCAGAAAATCATAACTTAAAAAACTCGTCACTGTCAGCAAAATTAAAACTTTATGATAATCACATATGTTCAAAAACTGCATGATATCTGCAACCGTTATTGCCCTTAACACTTAGAAGTAGGGACCAAAACGTGTAATCCCGAAGAGATCGCTAAACATATAGAAAAAGCAAGCTGTAGGCAAGCAGTGGGATGTCGTAGTAACCAGAGCAAGCCGACAGTCCATGCTGATCACTGGGAACGCACGCCAGTAACTGCCACCAAGATTCCAATTTCTCTCCCATCAGATCAAAGGAAAACGGACATCAGGGAAATGGGGATTAAGTTGGGCACAATCACAGGGAAAGTCCAGGAAGCGAGTTATCTATAACCTTTCAGTCTGTCCTGTTTTTTTTTGTTTTTTTTTTTTTTTGTCGCATTATAGTTTTAGTAAACAGAAGGAGCGAATCGAACATATCCATTTTTGCTACCTTCCAGAAACTGTTCTGAGTTACTCAGCCTTCCTGAATCTGGGGAACAGGTCTCGATTACCTGGTGGGAAAGTCAGGCTTTCCTCCTGTCAACCTTCAAGCTACCTGCAGTTGGAAGAGCAGTGACAAAGAGTGGACAAGCTGACTGTGGCCCTGGGACCTTTCCTTCTGACTTGTATGGCTGCATGTGGGGCTATCTTTTTATGTCAAGCATTTTTTTGGAGATACACCTCAAATACCATACGATTTATCTTACTAAAAGTGGGATTTAAATATTCACCAGGTTGTACAACCGTTACTACGACCCAATTCCAGAACATTTTCATCCTCCTTTCCTCTCCCGGACATCCGTGAATCTACTTTCCGTCTCTGTGGATTTACACCGTCCGGACATCTCATGCAAATGAAATCTCACACTATGTGGCCTTTTGCATCTGGCTTGTTTGACCCATTATGTTTTCAAGGTTCACCCATGTTGGACTGCGCATCAGTACTTTACTCCTTGCTGTGCTGGATGATATTCTAATGCATGGATAGATCACATTTTGTTTATCTGTTTAGCAACTGATGGACGTTTGGGTTGTTTCCACTTTTTGGCTGTGAATAGTGCTGCAATGAACATTCACGTACGTGTCTGTGTGGACGTGTTTTCACTTCTCTTAAGTATATGCCCAGGAGCGGAATTGCTGGGTCACACGGGAACTCTATGTTTAACCTTTTAAATTGCTGACAGACTGAAATCATTTTTCCGAAGCAAGCTTTTTATTCAAGCGAACATCTCTCCATAAAAAAATGCAAAAATCATAACTGTATAAACCTCCACGAATTTTCACAAATGGAATTCACCCACATGACCAGTACCCAGATCAAGGCGCGGAATGTGATTAGCCCCCAGAAGGCCCCCCACAGCCCCTTCTAGCCTCTACCCCACTCTTAAAGGTAGCCACCATCCTGACCCTCACACCGCACACTGATTTTGCCCGTTTTTAAACTTTATATAAATAGAATGTTTCGTTTCCAGCTTCTTTAGTTCTGCATTCTTGTATAAGGTCTACTCACGTCGTTGAGTGTAATCGTTGTTCATTTGCTTTACTATATAACAGCAAACTTTTTCTATTAAGGCCCAGATAGTAAATATTTGAAGGCTTGTGGGCCATGCGGCCTCTGTCAGGACTACCCAACTCTGCTGTTACATAAAAGCAGCCAGAGACGATACACGAATTAATGACTGGGGCTCTGTTTCAGTAAAAGTTGATTTATGGACACTAAAATTTGCGTTTCATATGATCTTCATTTGTCACAAAATATTCTTATTTTCGTTTTTTTCCAATCCATAAAAAAAAAAGAAAAAAACCACGCTTAGCTTGAGAGCCGTACAAAAACAGGCAGTGAGCTCGATTTGGCCCTCGAGATGACGTACTTTGCCAACTCCTGCTTACAGTAGTGGATTAAGAGAATAAGCCCCGATGTGTTTATCTGTTCTACTGTGGGTGGACATTTGGGTGCTTTCCCACTTGGAGCCATGACACATCATGCCACCATCATTATGCACTTTTTTCACGGCCTCCCCCCCCATTAGACGTTGCTGTTGAAGACCTTCCATCTGTCCCCGTCCCCCCCAGCTGAGCAGTGGCCAGGTGCTGCGAGAGCCTGACCATGTTTATGCCAGCGCTCCTGTCCCAGATCGCACCATGCCATCTTGTTTGCCGACTTGCTCCATGAGCTGATCTCCAGATGACTTGGGCAGATGGAATGGAAGATCATAACTCAGATTAAAAGATTAAAAGTCTCCAATCAGCAAGGAAGGCTGGTCACCACAGGCGTTAAGTACCAGCAGATTCCTTTGGCAGCATGGGCACAGTAGAAACTGCCACCCAGATCTCCTCTGGGTTTGAGGAATCTTTGCAATAAGCTGTCCGTGTCACTTTTCTGTTTCCTGTCCCCTCATAGTAACTTAATTCACATTCAGGGGGTAGCTAGTGTTTCCTTTAAAGGGCCTGTTTTTAGCTTTGCGGGCTGTACAGTGTCACGGTTACTCCGCTCGGCCATTGCAGCATGAAGCAGCCCCAGATGACGTGTAAATGAAAGCATGTGGCTGTGCGCCTGCAACATCGTATTTACAGAAGCAGGCAGTGGGCTGCGGGCTGTGGTTTGCCAGCCCCTGCTTTATACCATAAGTATTTGTTGGGCATCTGCGATCTGCCAGGGCCCTGTCCGAGGTACCAGAGCTACCAGCGGGCCTGAGACCCTCGCCTATCAACAGAAGCCAGCAAAGAAGGCATCATGATCCACTGAGAGAAGTACAAAGATAAAAGTAGGCACAGTCGTCCCTCATAGGACTAAGAACGGGAAGGATCAGACCCCAGAAAGGCAACTAAAGGACCTCACTAGCAATGCTTCGACCTGGAAGCCCGGGGCAAATAAAAGGTAGTTACATAGACACACGCGCGCTTTGAGGTTTCTATGATAACCTACAATCAGAAACCTTTCAACTAATTAGCTATCCTAATGCTTCAAGATTCTAGATGCCCTTGGATCGTGAATAAAAATATGAGCATACCACAGCTCTAACAAAGTGCTCAAGGCCAACAGAGCTAGAGGTTACCCGTATCACAACACACCACGAAAGGCATAGGACACAAGGAAGAAAGGATCTGAGAACATCAGATTCAGAGCTAGACCTTGGTTACATGGCAGCTAAAAAAAAAATACCCCAAAAAGCCTCATTGCTGAGAGTTTCCAAAAGCTCCAACAACTAATCACGAGCATCTTTTACAGAGTCCCTTTGCTTGCAACCTATGTGGATTACACAAGGCACTGAGCTCAGGGCTGATGTCTGCTGGCCGCCAGTTCCTTGCAGTCGCTGGTATCAGAGGGCGTCATTGCACCATGTGGCCACCAGAGGGTAATTCGCAAGCGGCCCTCAACCGGCAGGACCCTGGAGTGACCAAGGAACACATGCAGGGACTGACTCCTCCTTTCTCTATCTGCTCCAACATGTAACTAACTCCCACCTCCACCCAAGAGAAGGCAGGACACCTCTTGGACCCTCTGACTCAAGTGCTTCCCACGGTATGCTGGCAACAGATGTCTTTACCACAGCACGTTGACCGAGTCAGACATACCAGAATACACACTGCGTGATTCCATTTATAAGAAATCATATAAATGATTTCATGTCGGGTGGTGACACAGATGTTTCTTTTACAATCCAGGAAGCCATATATTTACATGTTATGCGCTTTTTGCCATGTTTGTTGTACTTTGCAATTTTAAGAAGAGTTTAAAAGTGCGGCCTGCCCCTCAGTAAATGCAGATTCTTAGGCACAGTTCATTGGCGGTTCTTGCCCAGGGGCATGCATTCCTTCTGACAAATGTCATTTTTCTTTGGAGCACAAGCTCTTGCCCACTCTTGAGGTTCTTGAGGTTCAGGTAGAGGGAGGCTGTGCTGGACAGAAATCCTCTGCTTAGATGGGAAGGGACTTCGGGACTGTCTAAAAACGCTCACTCTCTTTGTGGCACACTTTTGTCGTTCTTGCTTGGGGTTTGTTTATTTCAAGAAGAGCAGGATGCTCTAAATAGTCCTCTGATAGCAACAGGGAGGGTGGCCTGGAGAGGGGAAGACCTTGAAGGTGACATGGGGAAGGGGGTTGTGGAAGCATCTAGGCCTTGCAGTCAGGTGTGGCCGCATCGTCAGTCCTTTGTACAGGTGGGCAGACTGCAGCGCCAACCACCAGGCACAGTGACTAGCTGTGGGGGTGAGCATGGGAGCCACACATGGCCATGCAGGCACAACGGAGAAAAAGGAAGTCTCTCATTCCAGGGGTGGCTAACCTGACAGCCACCACCCGTGCCGAATGTCTACAGCAGGGCGAAGGAAGCCAGGCTGTAGAGATCAACAACAATAAATAGATCGGTGGCTCCCAATAGAAGTGATTCTGCCTCCAGGGGACACTGGGCAATGTCTGTAGACATTTGTCACATCGGACAGGGGTGCTACTGGCATCTAGTGGGTGGAAGCCAGGGATGTTGCTCGACCTCCTACAGTGCCCAGGACGCCCCCCCACGATGGATTCTCCAGCCCCCAGTGCCAAGAGCGCTGTGATGGAGAAACTCTGCTTCCTTCTGGAAGTCTGGAATTTGGATACGAGCCAGGCAGAGGGTGCCCACAGGACCAGCCCCCAGTAAAAACCGTGAACTGAGACTCTACCAAGCTTCCCTGATGACATTTCACACATGTCATCCCGAGTCACTGTAGGAGGAGTTAAGCACATCCTGCGTGACTCTACCAGGAAAGGACTCGGGGAAGCTTGTCCTCCCTGGTTTCCTCCCGACTTTGCCCCATACGCCTTGCCCTTTGGGGACTTTGCTTTCTAGGGTTTCACTACAATAAACCGGGGTCATGGAGACAATTCTATGCCGAGTCCCGTGAGTCCCTGTAGTGAACCTGGTGGTGATCTTGGGGGCCTGTGACACAGCAAGCACCATTTCCTAGAGGCCAAAGCGTGGAGTTGAGCTCCGGTCGCCCATGGGGTGAGCTGCATTAATAGCTCAGCCTCTGATGTCTGCCTTCCTTTCCGGTCTCACCTCCTCACGCCCCTCCCCAGAGTCCCTGCACCTCTGCAAAAAAAACTCCTTGCACGGGACTTCACAATTCAGCGTCCACTTCCGAAAGAACTCACATGACGGCAGCAGCTTGTGGCATTTTCTATTACTTCAACCAGTGACGCCTTGACCTGTGTAAAACCCATGAGTGACTTTTACGGCCCTGTGCAAATGGCCAAAATCTTCATGACTTAGGGCTAAGCAAGGAGTTATTAGAAATCACACCAAAAGTATGATCCATAAAAGAAAAAAATGGGTAAGTTGTACTGATGAGCCAAGTAAAACTTTCCATCTGTGTAACAACTCAAGAGAATCTCCTGATATACTCTGATCGCGACGGATGAACAAAAAGGTCCAAGCTCTCCAGAGGCCTCTGGCGATGCCAGGACCTGAGCACCAAAATGGCCTGTCATCCATTCTGCAAAGGAACACTGATGCTGATCATCACCTAGCTCGGTGACCCACAAACCTGAGTGCACATCATCAGCATTACCAGGAGGGCTGGGTCCAGGTCCCTCCCCAGACTCACAGTGTTAGCAGCTCCGGAGCAGGGCCCAAGATCCTGCATTTCTAATGAGCTCCCAGGGAGGATGATGCTTCCGGTCCAGAGACTGTACTTTGAGAACCATGGGCCCATTTATAACCTTTTGTTACCCTCCTATTCCCCACTCTATGTCATTCCCTGCATCCTTCCCATTGTGTTGTAATTACTAATATTTTTTCACATCCATCTTGTTTATAAAGTGCATTTTGTTGCAGAATCATTATTTACAAGCTGCCTTCCTCCTGTATTTGATTGTGAGCTTCTCGAGGGCAGAGGCCTCTGTTTCTCACCCTTATTTACTATCTGGACCTCTGAGGAAGAGTTTGCTAAACCTGCTATACAGTAGTAGTAGTCACTAAACCTAAAAAGCTTAGCCGACCACATACCCTGACTCTAGTCTACAAAGAGCGTTAGTAACACGATACCCATCTATGGATAAAACTGTCAGCAGTCAGCTAAATGCTTTGGACATCACTGCACAGACATGCTCAAGAATATATCCGAGAAAAATGTTCTACCTGTGCACATACACAGGACAAAAATACATAAACCGAATTGAAGTCACTAGACACGTAAAATGTGAGTGGGTGAAACATCGCTTTGACGCCATCGCCTTTTCCACGCACTATGGTCCCATTTTATAATTTGCAGCCATGCAAGTTTGAAGGGCACGACTTGCTTTCCCCTACTAGGCTATTGTGTTTTCTTTTATCTGCTCAATTCATCTTGATTTTTCACTCATGACAAATGCTAAGCTGACAAATGTAGACAGGTATTCTCCTCGGTGCTGCGGGCAAGCATCCTGGCTGATGCTCAACCGCAGGCACTGGACACAGAACCTCAGGGGCCCATGGGAGTGAACTTTGAACCCATCACAGTGGCTAAGGGCCCCACAAGCTGACAGCTCTTTTACTGACCTGACCAGACCAACCCTTCTTCACCTTTCTTATCCAAGTAGAGGAGGTGAGGGGGAAATTGGTATAAACTTTAAACTCTCTCAAGAAGTCTCTGAAATAAATTTGGATTAGCTGACCAGAACATTTACTATAGGAAATCCCGTGCTACATGAATATTCAAACTGACTACAATCCCACAAACACCAGAACCTCAACGAATCCCGAGCATCAAAAAAAAGGAAAAAAAAAAAAAAAGAAAGAATAAAGAAAAAATCACACCAAGGCACATCATAATCGAATTGGTAAAACCAGTGAAAGGTTAGCATTAACGTAATGGCTGGGTGGAGAGCCAGAGGAGAGAAAGAGCAATTAGGAGGATTGTTTTTTAAACTATATAAATGTCTAACCAAGTATATTAAAT
>NW_006431911.1:2184596-2188381 GCF_000325575.1 Pteropus alecto
GGCGGGGAGTTTGGGGACTTGGATAATAGGGTGAAGGGTTAAAAAAGTACAAATTAGTAGCTGATGGATGGTCACAGGGATGAGGAGCATGGCATAGGGAATGAAATTAGCATTAATACGTTGGCTAGGTGGAGGATCAGGGGAGGGAGGGAGCAAATTGGGGGGATCATTTTATGAACTGATATAGATGTTAATCGATGGACTGTATACTTGAAACTAATTAAAATAAATAATATTTTTTAAAAAAATGTCTAAGCAATGTACTGAATACTTGAAACTAATAATAAAATAAATTTTTTTAAAAAGTGAAAAGGATATCTGAAAAGCAAGAAGAGAAAAAAGACACACATGTACAGAGAAAATTATTCAACTGAAGTGCCCGTGAAATGCTTTCTTTCTCTTTTAAAATACCTGTGACATCGTCTCTTCCAAAAATGATCTCCCACTGCAATAATTCAAGTCAGAAGCCTGAGCCCCCTGACAGAGCAAAGGCACTGGGGTCGGCAAGGGCAAGCCCATCGTGCAGCTGGCAGAGGATGGGGGCTCCCCACTGCAGGTCGGGGCACATTCCACAGGCGCAGGAGGATACAGGGAGATGCTCACATAGAAAAACCACACAACTTGCATTTGCAAATGCCGGGGGCTTGAAGTGACCACCAGACAGCCAAACCTCATTGGCATTTGGGGGTTAACTGTCCCAGAGTCTCCAGGCCATGAAGACGGATATGGGGATATACATTTTCATGAAACAAAGGCAGTCGTCCATTTACTTAAAATCGATACACTCAAACTGATCATTGATATGGCCCAACTTATAATCAGTGCACCTAAGCCTTGCATGAAGCTCCTTTCCTTGTCCAATCCAAGAGCGAGAATACACACCACGAACAAATAGGGAGCGATCAGGGAAAAACAGAGGGTGGCAGCCACAGCCTGGGCAGCTGACCCGGGGAGTGGTCAGCACTAGGCCTCCCCTCCCAGAAAGCTCTGGGCCCTTACCAGTTGTATTCGCTATCCTATGCTGCATAACAAGCTACCCCAGAACTCAGCAGCTGAAAGAAAACATGTCTGATGTCAGTTTCTGTGGGTCAGGAAATCAGAAGCAGCTTGGTTGGGTTTTTCAGACTTAAGGTCTCTCAAGAGGTTGTGGTCAAACTATCAGCCGCAGCTGCAGTCATCTGAAGGCTCAGTGGGGCAGAACAACCCTTTTCCAAGTTGGCTCTGAGATATGGCTGCCAAGTTCATGCTGGCTGTTGACAAGAGGCCTCAGTTCTGCTCCATCCTGCATTTCTACGGGACTGCTCGAGTGTCCTTGAGACATGGCAGGTGGCTTCTTTCAGAGCAGTTGATCCAGGGGAGCAAGGTGGAAGCGGTAGAGTCCCTTGTGACCTAGCCTTGGAAGTTATACACCGTCACTCCCACCACATGGTATCGGTGGCACAGCTCAGCCCTGAGCAATCAGTGTGGAAGGGGACTACACGTGGGCATCAATACCAGGAGGCAGGGTCGTCGGGGCCCATCTCGGAGGCTGGCTCCCATGCCAGTCAAAGCTTGTCACCTCACCTCTCCACCTTACCTACAACCCCACCAATTTCAAATTCATTTGAGATAATGAGCCTTAGGATAGTGAGGGACCATGACTCATTCCTTCCTTCCTTCCACCTAATTCTCCAGACCCCAAGCTGTGCTCCCTAGAGGTGAAAGGACTGAGAGGCATTGACAGTGAGAGGAGCTCCTGGTGGCCATGTCGCGAGAGGCTAAGGGCCACAGGACCAATGAGAATTCCAAAGGGAGGGAATCTCAGAGACAAAGGACGTGAAGAAAGAAATGTGAGAATTAAACTGCGTGTTTCCAAATTTTGCCTGGAGCCAGCAGAGACAGAGGAGGGTCACTTCCTCTTCCTTCTCCTCCTTCCTGCTTGGCCCATCTCCCAGCCCCCAGCACTCTCTGTGCTCCTTCAGTCCCCGTCCAGTTTCCACAGGGCGAGCTGGTATGGGACCGTGACCTTCCTTCCATGGCACGGTTCCTACAGTCACAGGGCCACTCATCTGTATGTCCCATTTTGGAACACAGCCTGCAAGCTGGAAAGGAGATAAGGCCAACTGCATGTGGCCTTGGGTGACACAATGGACTCAGTGTTCTCATATTCCTAACCCCTGGGGCATGAAGGGGCATGAGGTCTCTGTGCTCCCCGGGTCACGGGCCAAGGATTCAGAGCTTCCCCAGAGACTCTTCACAATAATAATAACTTTGTCTGGGCTCCATGGTGTGCCAGGCAGAGCTTCAAATGTATTCAGTCCTTAGGGCTTTTGACACCCCCTGAATTAAATACTGTTACCATCAGGCCCACATTAAGCAAACTGAGGCAGAGGAAAGGTTAGGTCACAAGCCCAACTCTCACAGGTCGTGAGCTGGGAGCCAGGTTGGAGCCCAGGCCCCGAGGACGCTTCTTCCATAACAGCCTAATAGGCCTTGGTCCCCTCAGGCTCTGAGAGCTACCTGCTTCCATGGAGAAGGTGGTGCTGGCTGCATTTCTCCGAAATTGTGCGAAAGAGCTTACGTAAAGGCACACTGGGTTACCTCTGACCTCTTGAGTGTGCAAAGGCTCACACGTCCCCCAAAACACTGCCGTGTTAGCTCCCTAGGGCTGCCTTAACAAAGAACCAGAGACGGGATGGCTCGAATAACAGAAATGATTACCTCATAGTTCTGGAGACCAGAAATCTGAGAGCAACCTGACAGCAGGGTTGGTTCTTCCAAGGGTGCTGAGGGAGAATCTGGTCCAGGCCTCTCTCCCTGGCTCGTAGATGGCCGTCTCCTCCCTGTGTCTGTCTGCAGAAACTTCATCTTCTTATAAGGACACCAGTCATGCTGGGTCAGGGCCCACCCTAATGACCTCATTTTAATGACCCTATCTCCAAATAAGATCACATTCTGAGGTACTGGGAGTACTCAACACATGAATTTTGAGGGACCCAATTCAGCCCATAATAGCTGCTAAAGACAATGCTGGTGGGAAATACCACTCTGTGTCCCTCCCTCTCCTGGGACCTCTTCAGACTAACCTTCCAGTGACCATTTTCCTCCACAACAATCTATTTTCTGTTTGTATAGGGTACATCCCCTCATGGATAAAGAAAATCTAAACAGACACTCATGACTAGCAACATTACAATGTCGTCAAACACAGCTTCGAGGTATTCTTCCTGGTGTCTTCAGGACAAGGCCACGAAGGAGCAGAGCCGTGGGGTGCTTAACCATGTTCTAGCTGGATTGCCATGGTGAGGACCAAAATGTCAATCAATGTGTAAGCTTGGGGCAAAAGGGGCGCTCATGGAAAAGAAATCGAAGAAGATACAAAGAAATGGAAAGATATTCCATGTTCTTGGATTGGAAGAATCAATATAATTAAAATGACCATATTACCTAAAGCATTATACAGATTTAATGCAATCCCCATTAAAACCTCATAGGCATTTTTTAAAGAAATAGAACAAAACATCATCAGATTTGTATGGAAGCACAAAAGACCCCTAACGGCCAAAGCCATCCTGAGAAAAAAGAACGAGGCTGGAGGCATCACTCTGCCCGACTTCAATTATACTACAAAGAGACAGTAATCAAAAGGGCATGGTATTGGCAGGAAAACAGACACACGGACCAGTGGAACAGAATCGAGAGTCCAGAAGTAAACCCATATTCATATGGGCAAATACTTTTCGACAAAAAAAGCCAAAAACATACAGTGGAGAAAGGAAAGCCTCTTCAATAAATTGGAAGGCCAC
>NW_006431911.1:2189722-2196189 GCF_000325575.1 Pteropus alecto
GAAGGCATGACTAAGCTAAGAGGAAAAATAACTTGTCTGTAATGGTGGCGGTCAGCCCTCCCAACCGCGAACCACGAAGCCCTTTTAAGCAGCCAGTGCCTCCAAGGGTTACAGTGGAGGGGAAAAAATAAGTTTCACATGTAGCTATCTCAAGCCAGAAAGGAAACGAAGAACCAAGAGGCAGGTAAGCACATTCGGCCCCCAGACAGATGTGGTAAAAACCACTGGGCGGGCACAAAGGGAAGCAGTGTCGGCCACGAGAAATGAGTCAGCAGGTCCTAGCCACCGCGGCAAGGAGCAGACTTCCCAAGGGGAGAAGCAGAATGCAACCTCTGTGTGTGCTTCTCCCTCCGATCAAACCCCAAAGCTGCCCTGGGCATCCGAGCTGCTTTTGATGGGGAGGTCCAAGGCCTGTCCTCAGCCCTCCGGTACTCTCCCCTGTGTGACATCAGGCACCTCTGACAGGGAAGGCTCTGGTCTCCAGCTTTCATCAATTCGACTGGTGGCCGGGCTCCCAAGAACTGCACGAACACCTGCATGACAGCAAGCACGTGCCTCCGTGGCAAAGCTGCAGAAGGAAATGGGCCCGAGAAGAAGGAAATACAAAGCTGATGGTAGACTATGCCTCTCGGGACAGGGAGAGCTTGGGTCAGGTGACAATAAACCCGGAATGGCCTGGAATGGCCCAGGCTGGCCGGCATGAACAACAGAGACTTAGCCCTCCGAGTACCGAGAAGACCCAGCTCACAGACTCAGCGACAGAGTGTGGTGGGCTCAAGGGGCAGTAAGAAAGGTGTGTACCAAGCAACATGGCCACCAAACAGCAGCCGAAGACTCAGGTGACTTCATCCACAACAGGACAGCCGGAAGGAGACCTTTCTACTACCATATGCGGAATGCGCATGCCGGCTCCTTCGCGGTCCCTGTGTCCACCGCCTATCAAGGGTAACACTGTCCTGACCCAGGTGCGACAGGCGCAGGGGACAGCCTCCGCGTGGCAGTGCAGGGATCACACGAGCACAGGTCCACCCCACCACCCCTGCTCCTTCGACAGGCAAGGCCTGCCCAGGTGCCTAGCACAACACTGCTGCTAAGTTAGAGGCATGGTCCGGCTCACCTGTCACTCAAGTCACTGCTCACCAGCCACCACCCCTGCCCCCTCACTGGCCACCCTGCTTTCTCTCATCCACCTCTGACTGTTCTTACAGAAGCCAGAGTCATCTTTTCAAACAGAAGTCCCGACATGTCACTCCCCCACCCAAAAGCACCCAGTGGCCTTCCATCACACCTAGAATAATCCACGGTTGGTGGCCCTCCTGCCAAGTCCCTGCGTAGTCCGTCCCCAGCTACATCTCGGAGCATCTTCCCCACCACGTGTTCTCTGCATTGCTCTTCTCTGGACACACCGACCGCTTTGCAGCTCCTCGAAGGCACTAGGTCCTGCCTTGCCTGGGGGCCTTTACACTGGCTGTCCCCTCAGCCCTGCCCACTCGGCCCCCTCAATGTCCACACGGCTCTCCCTTATTTCTTTCGGGTCCCTGTTCCTGTGCTGGCCCTCAGAGAGACCTTCGTGACCACCCTGTCTAACTAGCGGTCTCAATCCATCACTGTCCATCCTTTCCTTCCTGCTGTGTTTCATTTAATAGTACAACCTAGAAAATGGAGTTATTTTCTCTTTCCTCAACTCCAATATCAGTTCCATGGGGGCATGAGCCTTGTCCGTTTGGTTCCAGTATATCCCACTGCCCTGAGCG
Organism: Pteropus alecto; assembly: GCF_000325575.1. NCBI lineage: Eukaryota > Metazoa > Chordata > Mammalia > Chiroptera > Pteropodidae > Pteropus > Pteropus alecto. The sequence goes on from NW_006431911.1 coordinate 2,191,477, forward strand.
GTAGGTCTCAACTGGGGAGCAATTTTGCCAGGGGACGTTTGGCAATGTCTGGAGTTTGGCTGTCACGACTGGGGGACAAGGCAGTGGTTACTCCTGGCATCAAGTGGGTAGAGGCCAGGGATGCCGTCCAACACTCAACAGTGCACAGGACAGCCGACCACAGAGAAGCATCCAGCCCAAATGTCCAAAGTGTCCAAGTTAAGGAATCCTGGCCTAAACATAACCAGGACACGAGTAGCAAATGTTTGGGACAAGAGTAAATAAATAATGAATCATTGAGGCCCACATCTGTGGAAATGCCTTTGCGGTGCTCGTGATATCAATGGTCTTTTCTTGGGATACTAATATTTCATTTATCTTTTCATTCAGTGAATATTTAATGAGCACCTACTATACGCCATGTGCTCTATGCTGTGTTTACAATGGTGAATAGGGCACACACAGTCTAAGTCCTCAGAGCCTAGAGGGAAAAAGAACATACTGTAGAGGCACTCAGGGACCTGGGTGCTCCCCTAGCTCTGTCGCTATCAGCCACATGACATTAGGTGAGTCACATGACTTCTCTAGACATCTCTTCCTCATCATGTAAAACATAAGGGTTGCTTTGATTTTGAAGCTAGATTCCAGCACCTAAATTCTATGCATTTAATTAATTGCAGCAGCTCAGTTCCTCTTTACCATTTTTACATTTTTATAATACCATTAGCATTAATTACAAAGCTTGAGTAATCCACGTGTCCCTGGACAGGGGACTGGTTCAATAAATGACCATGCCGTCCACACAAGGGAACACACTGTAAAGTGATCTGCAAACAAGGGCCCCTGGAGCTCAGGTTAAAATGCTCCCACCGGGCCTCACCCCAACACCTACTCAATCGGAATCCCCTACGTGTTCAAGAGTCTATATTTCTTCTCTATCTTTTTTTTTAAAAAGCTTTTTATTATGAACATTTTCAAGAACAGAGAACATTACCCGGAAGAGCCCAATGAAGAATACCAATCAGATTCAACAAGTGTTCCCATTTGGCCATATTTGCCTCATCACATTCTCTCTCCATTTACCTGAACTATTTAAAAGTAAATTATCGATCTAGAATGGTGGTTCTCAAAGTGTGATCTGCGGACACCTTGGGAGGGAACCCAAGACCCTTTAAGGGGTTCTATGCTTTCAAAAAGATTTTTATAATAATCTCAAATTATTTAGGTTTTTCCATTTTCATTCTCTTGTGAGTGCACAGTAGAATTTTCCAGAGGCTACATGACATGTGATACTGTAATAGATGGAATGTAGAAGCAGGTATGAGAATCCATCTGTCTTCATTAAAGAGATCTCCAAAAATGTTTTTAAAAATGTTAAGAAGCTATTTATTGCCATCATGACATTTCACTCATGAATACTTCAGCATGCATCCCAACAAACTAAGCCTTTCTACGTGCACACGTTTGTATCTGTTGCCGTGTAACAGAGTGTACCCCCAAACATGGCAGCAGGAAACAAACACGTCTGATCTCACTGTTTCTGTGTCTGGAATCCAGGAGCGGCTTAGCCGGGTGCCTACCACCCACCAGATTGTCACATCTCCTCAAATTCACAGTGGTTTCCTCGTATCAGCTAATAGGCAGTCACATAAGAATAACCCAGGTGTCCCCAAATGCCTCTTACAGATGTTGGCTCAGGCCAGGAGCCAATCAAGGGCCACAAGTTATATTTGGTTATTATCATGGAATAAATGTGTCCCCCCAAATTCCTATCTTGAAATCCTAACCCCCAACGGGATGTTATTAGGAGATGGGACCTTTGGGAGGTGATCGGATCATGAAGGATCCCTCGTGAATGACTAGTGTTCTCATAAGAGGCCAGAGAGTCCGCTCGCCTTCCTTCTGCCATGTGAGGACACAAGGAGAAGGCGGCCATCTGCAACCCTGAAGACGTCTCTCCCCGAAATCCGATCATTCTGGCACCCTGATCTCGGACTTCTAGACTCCAGAACTGTGAGGAAGACATATACCTGTTGTTCAGCTGCGCAGCCTCTGGAACCGAGTCCTAGCAGCAGAGCTGGCTACAACGGTTGTTCAGTCTCATAAGTCTCATTTGACGGAGAATCCTCTCTTTTTTACTTTCTTTCCCGATACTGACTTGTTGCAGTGTCAGGGCCAGATGGCCCACTGAGAGTGCCAAGCCATTCTGAGGCACACGAGGGGATATGAGCTATGGAGGAGCTGCCTAGCATGTGACCTGTAAAAAAAACTGGCCACAAGTGGATGAGGGCGGCTGCTTGTGCCCAGCCTGTGCACAGCCGCTGCATCCCGCTGAAGACCTTCCCTCCCTGGGAGACCAATTTCTATGGGGCCAGGAGTGTCAGAGAGCTGATGGCACGGGAATGGGCAGAGGGACACATTGCAATCCCAGGCCAGGGGACAAAGACAACTGTCCTGGCTTTCTAAGCCCCAACCTGCAAATACACACACCAAGCATGCCCCGCACCTCGTGATGCCACCGCCGTCACTGCTTCCTGTCCCTCGAAAATGTTCCAGCCTGCAGACCCCTCATCCAATCTTCTCAAAAAGCCAAGGGAGAGGGACCAGCAAGTGCCCTTGGCCCCATTTTATGGATTTGGCAACCACTCCAAGCGGGGAAGTGCTGCAGCCAAAGCCACCAAGTGGCAGAGCCAGACTCTAAACGTAGTCCAACGCTGAAGCTTAAAGCGTGTGATTCCCACCACCCTGAGGGGGTTCCACATCAAGGTCCTGGGGGCGGTTTGCATCGACCTCCCCCTACCCGCACTAGGCATCACCACCATCTTCCCCCACCATCGGCATCAGCGCCGCACATCATCTCGTTTCCTGCTTACGACAGCTCCGCACAGTACCGTTAGTCCCACATTCACAGATGAGTTAGTACACCCCAGGTTCCAAGTTACCCCGTATAGTGACATCTTCCAGGACCGCTGCACGCCAAGTCTCAGCAGGGTTCGGCACACGCTGACCTAGTGCCTGGCGTGTTCCCCTTTCCCTGACACTCTCTTTTCTGCCGAGCTGGCTTCCCAGCTACAACTGGCACACAAATAGGCCTCGCCTTTTCAACAGAAGCTATTTCTGGAAGCTCACAGTAGAAAAAAGCCTTCGCATTGTATTTTCCAATATCTACAACATTATGGAAGGGAATCAGATCTCTGACCAAGGCCTCGGCATCGAACAAATCATAGGAAAATGAATTCTACAACAATGAAGCCAGAAGAACATTCAGAGACCATCTAAATCGGTAGCTCTCAACCGGCCAATGGAGGCCCCCTCCCCCCAGGGGACATGTGGCAATATCTGGAGATATTTTTGGTTGTCACAACTTGGGGAGAAGAGAAGGTTTGCTACTGGCATCTAGTGGGTAAAGACCAGGAATACTGCCAAACATTGCACAGTGCACAGAACAGCCCCCACCACAACAGAATGATCCAGCCCCAAATGTCACGAGTGCCAAGGTGGAGAACCCCTGCTCTAAATCCCTCGGTGACTTCGAGTACGAGAAAACGGAGGCCCAAAGACACGAAGTGACTTGTCTAAGGTTACACAGCCCCAAAGCCAGAAGTGGAATCCAGGGCTCAACTACACGGTCCTCTGTCATCTGCTCTGTTCTGCTAGGGTTGGGCTCGGGGAGAAGGGAAGGGTGGCGACAGGAAAGTCTTAATTACTGTAGCCAATCTAAACCGATGAAGAAAACTGCAGTAAAGAAATGACGGAATTACTGCAGCAACACGGCAGGGCGTGCGAACTCGGAAAGCAAGGCCTTCGATTATCAGCTAAAATGGCATTGCTTTGCAGGTCCTCCCACTGTGGCTGCTTCCAACACAGTTCACTGACACCATGGCTTCCAGAGGCTTCTGTTTTGCGGGAGAGAATGCCCCGTTCTCCACCTAAAGGTGCCCGCACCTGTCCTAGCCTCGGGTTGTTTCTGAACCATAGAAAAGAAGGTACATACAGGTCTGACCTCTCCACAGTCCATTAAAATCCCACCCAACTGAAAAGTCACCTGACCCCCTCCATCTGCCGCTGAGTCATCCAGCCTCTTCTTTCACCAAGCTGATTATTCAGCAAGGGAATTAAAAAGAACACGGAGAATTCTTGGGTTTTGATGTCTATCTCCACTCTCACCCCCTTCTAAAGATCATTTTGTTCTTAAGAGCTGAGTAGCTCTCTCTTATTTTTACTGACACGTTACCTTTAGGGGCTGCATTTTATTTTATACTGTTATTTTTAAATCTACTTAAAACACCTGGAGGGGAAAAAAAAACACATTTAGAAGGCATCCCCTTTAAATGCCGGAACCTTGCAAAATAATGCAAAACAATTTGAATTGCACATCTAGCTTTTTAAATTTCTAAACAAGACGTTTCCATTCCATTCAAAGCAAAGCAGCTTTTGCTTTAAAAGAAATCAGGCTACACACTGTGAGGAGAATTAGTAAATAGGCCATTATTTAAGCACAATGACAGCTGGAAACAGTTGATAGGTACCTTGGACAAGCCTCTCTATTTTCTTATAATGCAGCTACTGCTGATCATTCCAGATTTTTTCCCTGTCCTGAGCAAGAGGTTAGGTCTTTCTGTCTAGCCCCTGCCCACGTTCTCGGGATGGGCATGCCTAGACCCAACTCACGCGTGGCCTGCGACAGCCGCCCCCACCCCCACCCCGCGCCTGGTCCTGCAGGCAGCAGCCGCA
>NW_006431911.1:2196474-2205379 GCF_000325575.1 Pteropus alecto
GGTCCAGCTCCAGCCTCCCTTCTCCATACGTTCTGGGAAACAAACAGCCCACAGAGGGAGGAATCGAAATGATTACAGGCTCTATGCATGTAATAGGATTTCCAGAGAGCCGGCAGTAAGGGGATTAGTAATGAAATGAAATAACTTAGTGTTTTATTTTTTACTCTTTAGCAAATGCGATGGAGAAATAAATATATTTTCTGCCAATCAAATTGACAGTTAAAATACAGAGCTCATGGACATATGCATAGAGGGTCAGTGTTTCCAATCATATACGAAACATCAAATACTTTCATCAGTAGCGTATTCATTATGGAGTATTATACTAATTGCACTGGTGGATAATGCTTTTAATTACTCTCAATAGCTACATTCCAGTATAACCTGTATTTGCCAAAGAAAAAATAGTGACAACACATACTTACTTGAACATTTGATTATTTAAAATAAAGCATGGTTGCATAAGCACGGTTGTGCACGTGTCTGTTTCTTTTCTTGAATCTGGCGGGGAATTTGATCTCTTCAACATACATGATAGAGTTAATTCACAGGAAGTCATTATTTCACGTTTTCTAATTTTTATCACGTTCTGCGGAAGTGAGTCATCTTACTATTGCAGAAAATATGTATAATGTCAACATTTCTCATTCACAACTGACACAGCCTTGCCTAGAAAGCCTCAGAAAATTCCAACTGTGATGATTTCGTAAATTTGAAATGGTGTATTTCGAACTTAAGCAGTGAACATATCAACTTTTCTTGCCAAACCACATAAACGTTTTTGAAATGTGAAAGAACGAAAGCAGGAACTGTTTTCATTTGTCTTCTAGTTTCATATAGATTAGTTTACTTCCAGTCGAGTCTGAATTACAATTATTGTTTGCATTTTTAATTGATAACAATGAAGTTCCTATAAACAGGCACTTACCCAACTATTACTATCATCAGTGAATTATTAATATTAACCAAGAAAGTGAATAAATCATTAGTGACAGTTTTCACTGAATAATGTTGGCTTTTTCTGTTAACAGAAATCTTGCTAAAAATCCGTTCTTCCTTCGTATACACGGACACACGTACTTTCCGCAAAATATTACAAATCTTCGATGCTACTCTGCCATCTTGACCAGAACCTTGAATCACGATTTTAACATTCCCTTTGCACATGCCCCTGAGAGAGATGTGAAATAGATCGTTTTACAAGCTGGCCAGGCTTACGGACTTGCTATTTATTCCAGCGGCTTTCATGTCCTTCTATATTTAACCTGGGCATTTTACCACTATTCCCTCCAGATGAACAAAATTTCTATTCAGAAGGTCAGTCTCTCATTTAGGGATAAATATGGCCCTTGCCTCTCATGCCATCGATTATTTTCAACACCAAGTTTTAAAAATCAGCGAAGTGGCCTTGTGGTTTTCTAGGTCACTCCTCTCAAGTTGGTTTTTCTGAGTGATAAGCAACTTACCTTTCGCTTTCAGATTCCTGAGATCTAGAGTTAAAATGCTACCGAAATCCCCTGTTCCTGTGGGTTCGGGTTCTAACGGAGATGGAAATTGTAAAGTTCGTTTTCCTGCCAAAAGCGAATGTCGATTTCAGTCTCAAGCTCCCAGGTGTCCCCCACCCCACCCCCAGCCAGCCTGGGAGAATCACATGCTCCACCCAGCCACTCAGCGCACCCCAGCCGTCTCTGTCACCTCTTGGCCCTGAAGGCCGCCATGCCAATCTTCTTTGCTCGGTGTATTCGTGTCCAGAGAGAACCCAGTGTCTCTGACACAGGACATCCTGCCTTCAGAGCCTAGGCTGCACAGACGACTGTGACAGGATTTCCAAGAATCAAGAGCCCTTCTGCAATCTGAAGTGACTTGCTCTGTGTTCAGGTTTGGCGGAAATGTCTAAAGTAGAGGCATCTTCCTGATCTGGGGCGATTTTTTTTTTTTTGTTTTTTTTTTTTTTTTTTTTGCCAGTAGGTTAGTTTTACCTTCTCTTTTCAAGGTGATCGCTCAAGTGTGAAAACATTACAGCCAACAGACAATTCAGACAAGGCCTAAAACTGGGCCGTGCCGTTTTCAACAGGATGAGTTCAATCTTCCAACATCCTCCACTCCTACCCATGAAACTTGTCATTTTGGCAAAGGTTAAAAAAAAAAAAAAAAACATTCGTGAGAATGTAAATTGAACAATCTTTCTGGTGGGCCGCTTAGCAATTCCTACCAAAAGCCTTACTAGTATGCATAGTTTGAAAAATAGTATGGGCCGGACAGATGTTGGTATCATTTGCTCTGGGAATTCTTCCGAGCAGGGAAAAGGAAGGGAATGTAAAGAATCACCTCGGGAAAGCAAGTTAAAGCTCCAAAAACAGAGCTTGGGTTCAATTATAAAACATCTGTTCAATGGAAGACTTAAAATTAATATGATAGTATATACTTTTTGACATGGAAATACCTTCACAGTGTATTAAATTTAAAAAGCAAGTTCCAAAGCATATCCTTCTAATACAGGTAGGTGTGATATATTTCTATCTACACAAATACCTTTATATATGACCATAGAAACCAATCAGGAAGCGAATTCACTTAAGTATCGACCGTGGTGTTTCACTGGTTAGTAGGATTAGGGGTGTTTTATGTTTTTTTCTTTTTAGTTTAGCTACGTTTTTAAACTTTTCCGTGATCAACATATATTGCTTTTGTAAGAAGAAACAGTTACCGCTGCTTCTTTTCTTAAAAGCACCAGAGTAGACATGATTATGGATTAACATTTTGATTACTTTTTAATTCAGGTTTCATTACTTGAACATTCTCAAATCTTAACTGCAAAGGCCAGAGAGAATCATTCCTAGTTTTCCTAAATTGCTCTGCTCAATCATGAGGAAAGAAGATGCCAGCCAGGAACTGCTGTTAATATTTAATCGTCTGGAGGTCCAGGCTCAATTTCTCTTCCGTTTAAATTCACGTCTTCTTATTCTGCCTGTGGAGATAGAAAGTTCACTGCTACTATCCTGCATGAAAAGATTCCTCATATACTTATGGAATAACCTTTGAGCTTTAATTTCTCCATACTGGCATTTTCTATTTTCTTCACAGATTTCTACTTTTTATCCCTTTCGATCATTTACATCTTTTTCCTCTTGACTATCTGCTGCCGGGACAATGTATAGGGACATTTTTGGCTGCTACGACTGGGCCAGGGGGGTGGATGCTACTGGTATCTGGTGGGTAGTGGCCAGGAATGCTGTTCGACACCCTGCCGTGCTCAGGGCATCCCCACAATAGAGAGTGTTCCAGGCCAGGATATCGATAGTGCTGAGGTGGAGAAACCCTCATTTAGAATTACTTATAAGGTGATGCCCAGAATGTTCCATTTCCCAGCCATTTTTAAGCATTCACCATTGTATAATGTGCTGAAACCTAGAAGCAAGGACTCTCTTTCATCTGTTTTTATGTCCTGAGCTCCTGTTCATTTGAACACATTGTCCGAATGAATGAATGAATGAATGAATGCATTCTCCCACACCTAGCACAGTGCTATACACCTAGCCAATGCCATAAAAGATTTGGGGACTACGTGAATGATGTGGACTGTAAGAATATGCAGTCTAGCCTTTCCCATGCATTCTGAGCTGTGGTCGTAGATGGCCATGGACATCTGAAAGCTGCAAACGTGACCATATTACTCTGACATTATTCAAAGGGACTGCCTTGGTTGACGTGACAAACAACAGCTTTGAAAGCCCTCTGTGTCTCTGCAGTGGAGTTAATGCCAAAGATGCTGTCCATTTAAGGAAGCCTGAGAGGAGACCGTGTGTGGCACTGAGGGCTAGGACAACTCTACGTCCCCCGAGGAAGCATCACACTGTTTTCATCTCTAGTACGTTGATAGTCTTTGGAAACAAATGACATCATTCTATTTATAGCATTCTGTTTTTAGTAGCGGTATTTCCATTTACAAAATATGGTAATTCTCGATCGCCGAAAATGTCAAATCCTAGAAAACGTAGCATTCCCACACGTGATGTTAAATTAACGCTGGCAGCGAGCTGCGCTTTTTTTTTTTTTTCCTAAATGGGAAAATGGCTAAATCAAGTTAAGTTGATAACGTTTTAAATTCAGTTCCTCAGTCACACTAGCCACATGTCAAATGCTTGGTAGCCACATGTGGCTAGCAGCTACCAATATTTTAGTACAAATACACAATTCCATTATCGCGGATAATTCGGTTGGAGGGTGCTATAAAGCATTTCTTTTAAATCGATCCCATTGCAATAAAACAATTTGTGTTTTTACCCAGGGGATTCTGCTTATAATTGCAGGATAGGAAAAGCAATCTGGCCAGAGTGTCTGCTAGTGGGAAGGATGGAAAAGCAGGCATAGATTTCAGAGGCTGTGTGTCTTTAGCCACAGGTCTCAGGCACGATGCTTCCAAACACCACAAAATGTTCAGCCTCTGCCTTTGAACTTGCCCAGGGGCCAGCAGACATTGTTCCAGAATGAGAAGGGAGCATCTGATCATTTGTTTCCAAGCGAAAATCGAAATACGTAACAAAAGCGCACATGTATTAGAATATAGGAATGGTCCTTCAAAGATAAGTGTTTCTGTGCTCGGCTGAATAATGACCCCCCCCCCAAGGATGTTCACACCTTAATTCCCAGAATCTGTAAATACGTTAGCTTACAGGACATAAGGGACTTTGCAGCTGTGGTTACGTTAAGGTTCCTGAGGCGGAGAGATGATCCCGGGTTATCTGGGTAGGCCCAATGTCATCACAAGGGGCCTTATAAGAGGGAGGCAGGAGGGTCGGAGTCAGAGAAGGAGATGTGACAATAAAAGTAGAAGTCAAAGAGAAAGACATTTGAAGAGCTACTGCCACCCTTGAAGATGGAGGAAGGGGCCATAAGCCAACAAACACAAGTGGCCTCTAGAAGCTATAACAGGCAAGTAAACAGATTCTCCCCTAGAGGCTCCAGAAGTAACACAGCCCTGCTGATACCCTTATTTTAGCCAAGTGAAACCCATTTGGGACTTCTGAGCTCCAGAAATATGAGACTAAATCTGTGCCGTTTTGTCACTAAGTCTATGGTCATTTGTTACAGCAGTGATAGTTACCTAATAGAGTCTTGACTCATTGATTCACCTGGTTCGTATTGACTGAGCACCCCCTGCGCACCCAGAGTGCAAACCACCCAATCTGTGGCATCTGGTTATGGCAGCCCCAGCCAACTAACAGATATACATAAAGTAGAGAGGCTAAATTTATCCAGGGATGGAGATAACTTCCTGCCTCCTTGAGAAAGTAACTGGTAACCTATCAAAGGACGTCGTATTCTGGGGGCAAATAGGAGAGTGAGCCGGGGGGCAGGGTGGACAGAGTATGCCAAAGGTAGCCAGGAGGGAGATACTTTATGCTACAGTAACTGAAGCAAGTCTGGTCGGGCCACAGTAGAGTTTAAAATATCCATATTAACAAAGAGAGAAGAAACATGATGACATCCCTACAGATCATGAAAACATGCCAGTAAGACGTGTTCACAAAATAGTTGAAAAGTGTAATGTGAAGATTTCGGAGTAAAAAAAAAAAAAAAGTAAAAGAATATATGAGAGAACATAAATTAGAATGAGGAAAACTCAGAAATGAGGTGGTAAGACCCAGGAACGAATTATAAATACAAGAAAGAAATAGAGGGAACGCGAGAGTGAACAGATGCCTTCAAATATTAAAAGGTGCAAAGAAAGTATTAAAAATCAAAAGAAATGAGGAACCGGGAAGGTTTGCAGAGAAAGAGACGAAGAAGAGCAAATGTATATTTAACAGGAGAATCCAAGGAAGAAAAAGAAATGCAATAGAACTGGACAGGTGCTTAAAAGTGTAATCGAAGAAAATTGTCAGCAAATAAAGACATGAAACTGTATATTGAAAGGGCACACCGGAAACTGAGGAACTGATTTTTTTTATTTTTCATGGCCAACGCCGAGATATAAGCTGGTAAAGATTTTGCCTTTAAAGAAAGAAAATCTTCTGAGTATCCGGAGGAAAAAAATAAAGAGCCAATCACTTATAAGAAAATGAAAATCAGACTGTCATAAGACTGAGAACACGGCTTCATGCCAGAAGACAACGGAATGTCATATTCAAGACACTGGACGAGGGACACTGTGAGGCAGCGGTTTTATATCCCGCCAATCTGACTGTCCACTATGAAGGCAGCAAACACACTGTTAGCAACATGCGAGAATTCCGAGAATATTGTTCCCAGAGCCCTTCCAGAAGAATCTACTCAGAACAAGGTACAGACAACCAGAAGGAGGTAAGTAAGCAACAGAGGACCGACGGTGAGCATTATATGTAAACATTTACTTGTAGAACCATCACAAAAAATGGTTATGCAAAGGAGCAGAGGGGATGTGGCGGTCAGAGCCACCCTGACAATGAGAATACATGACAGCTGTCAGAAAATGGGGCGCGACGGGGAAGGATTATGAAAAGGAGACTAAGCTTTTTGATGGACTTCTTATATTACTTCAAATCAAACCTAGGGGAAGAGGAAGAAGGGGTTACTTGCTAATGTCAATATAGTTCATAGTAGGGAACCAACAGACATCAATTAAAAAAAGAGAGGAATGAAAAGGAGTATATAAAGATGTTAATATAAGGTAACCATTAGAATAAAATGTAAGCCTTCCTAAATACTACATACATGCATATATATTTGTATATACACACATGTACAAACATGCACACACACATGCACACGAGCATACGAAAAGAAAAGACAATGGCTACACTGTGAAAATTATATACCCATAATTTTGAATACACATAAAAATGATAGAAGCAAGGTATACGTAGCAATAATATTAATAAATGTAAATAGCCTATATTAATAAATGTAAAAATGGCGAAAGTTTTAGAATATCTAACAGCAAAAGATAATGTTAATTTCTGTAGAAACAGATGTAGCTAAAACAAAAAGACTGAACATAAATGATGTACAAAGATAGGCAAGGAAAATGCAAATAAAATGAAATCAGCTATCACATTCTTGGTGTCTGACAAGGTAGAATTCCCAGCAAGAAGCATCCAGAGAGAGGAAGAAGGCTGCTTTACAACGGGCCAAGGCTACAATGCCCAACAAAGATTTAAGAGTCGTGAATATTTATGCACCTAATAACACAGCAACAGTTTTCAAAGTGGAAACTGCCAGCGATGTGCGCATCGTCAATGCGCCCAGGACAGTTCAAGTAGCCAAGATCCGAGTAAAGAGACAGAAAACCCAGACACGGTCGATAATCAACAACATAGAGCTGAAGTATGTATGTGTGTATGTGTAGTGGGCTGACCAGTGTCCCCTCCAAATTCACGTCCACCAGAACCTCAGAATATGACCTTATTTGGAAATAATGTCTTCACAGATATAATTATTTAACGATTGAAATTAAAGCTACAGGGGGCAGAAATCCAATGACTGGGGTCTTCTTAAGGGAAAGGAGAGGGAGATTTAGAGACAGAGAGATACAGAGAAGGCCATGAGAAGACAGAGGCAGAGCTCGGAGCCCCCAGAAGCCGAAACAGGCAAGGAAGGACCTTCCCCCACAGACTGGGAGGAGCCCGGCCCTGCCGACGCCTTGATTTTGGAATTCTGACGTCCAGAACTGTCGAGAGAATAAAATTTCTGTTGTTTAAAGCCACCTCGTTTGTGATCATTTATTATGACAATCCCAGGAAACTAATATGTATGTATGCATGCATGTATATATGTAGGTATCAATCAATCAATTTCTGAACCCTAATTATGCAGAATGTGCCTGCTTTTCACAGAACATTCACAAAAACTGACTATATCATAGGCCACGAAGAAAACCTCAGTAGATTCCAAAGAAAAAAAACGACACAAACAGGATTTTCTGACTATTTTGCAAAGAAAGTAGAAATAAAAAATAAAAATTTATAGACCTTTACATCTGGAAAAAATTCTAAAGACAGGTTAATAAACACCTCTGGGGTCAAAAGTGAAATTATAGAATTTTTTAGAAATAATGATAATGAAAACAATATTCGTTGACAGAGAAAATTTTATAGCACTAAATTGGTTTAGAAATATTAATTTTAAAGTAAAAATAAACACACGCACCTCACACAACTATAAAAAAGCAACTAAGACACAAGAAAACAGAAAAGGATTAATAAAAACAAAACAGTATTTCATGAGTTATAAAACAGAAAAAAATAGGAGACCCAGCAAAACCAAAAACTGGTTCTCTTCGAAAAAGAAAAAAGTAAAAAAAAAAACCAATAACTAACCTAATCAAGGAAAAACAGGGGAGAAAACACAAATACAAAAAGTTGGAAATGACAAGGGGAAAGGACCCATCAAAATGAAGGAAATTACAAAACATTCCTCTGTACAGCTCTTTACAAATAGATTGGAAAACACAGATAAAATAAATCATTTTTAAGAAAAACACAACTTACCAAAATTGACCTCAGGAGACAAGTCTAAAAAGCTCAATTTCCATAGAGGAAATAGAAAAGTGGTTTAAAGAGCTCCCCTGTGGGGGTGGGGGGTGGGGGGAGCATGGAACACACCCAGATGGTTTCACAGCAGAATTCTCCCAAACTTATTCTCTCTGAGCCAAGAAAAAGAAGAAAAACCTGCCCATTTGTTTTTTGAAGTATAACATTGATCCTCACCCTGGCAGAGACTGCACTAAAAAATATTACAACGTATCCACACAAAAATCATAAAAGACTAGCAAACCAACTCCAAAGCACATTCGAATCTCTATATCATGACCAAATGGAGTTTATTTTCCAACATCTATTCATGTTAAAAACACTTAAAATAGAAATAGATGTATGCATTCTTAACATCATAACTGTGTGTGTGTGTGTGTGTGTGAGAGAGAGAG
>NW_006431911.1:2205662-2219366 GCF_000325575.1 Pteropus alecto
ATAAAGCCAACATTTCACTAAATGGGGAAACACTAGTTTTTTCACGGGAGTCTGAAAAAGATAATACAGAACTTTGTGTGTAATTATATTTATCTTATAAAGATAGAAAATAAAATAGCTAAAACCTTATCAAGAAATATCAAAAATATATGAGGAAAGCTAAAGCATCCCTGACAGGCGCAGCGTGAGTCTTGAACAAATGAGAATACATTCTTAAATGAGGACTCAACATCATAAGGATGGGAGCTCTCCCTAATTTGTGAATTTAAGGCTCCTGGAGCTAAAGACGTTGATTATAAAATCCTTTTGGAGGAACAAATACGCAAGAATAGCCAAGAAAACACCGAAAAGGAAGAAAGGAAGGAGGGTCAGCCTTTACAGATATTAAAACGTACCAGTAAGTGTCTATAATTAAAGCTGCCTCGCTCAGAAGAAAGGCATACATTGAGACAACACAGAGATATCATTTCTCACCTCTGCAAGTGGCAAAGCCTCACTAATGTGACAACATTCTCCCGGTGACAATGTGGGGAAACCGTCCCACACATTACATTGCTGGTGACACTGCACCCCCCAGGAGGGAGAGGCTGCGATACTTAGCCAAAACTCACATGCATGTACCCTTTGAGCCAGCCACCCCACTTCTAGGGGTCTATCCCACAGGTCTATCCCTGGCAAAAATATGAAGAGATATCTTCCTATTTAATTAATTAATTAAATTAAATAGCAGAAGACTAGAAACACCAGGAGACGGTGGAAGAAAGTATGATACAGCATTAACGCAGCGTGCGAAGGAAGAGGAATGGCGAACACCTGTACAAACCGCTCTGGGGCGGGGTCGGCGAGTGTATTTTGCATGTGGGATGGATGTGAATTTGGGAGAGCCAGAGGGCAGATGGCAGTGGGTGGAATGATGATCCTGCAAAAGTATGCCCATCTGGAATGTGTAACGAGACCTTGGAGAAAAAGTCTTTGCAGAGGTAATTAAAGATCTGGAGATGTGATCATCTCAGATTAACCGGTGGGCCCTAAATCCAATGACACGTGTTCTCATAAGAGACAAAAGAGGGAAGAGAGAGAAAGAGTAGAGAGGGTGGTGTGAAGATGGAGCAGAGATTGGAGTGATGAGTCCATAAGCCAGGGGACGCTGGGGATGACAGGCAGCCCCAGAAGCTCGAAGAGGTAGGAAGGGCCCTCCCCTAGAGTCTTCACAGCGAGCATGGCCCTGCAAACCCCTTGATTCTAGACTTCTGGCCTCTAGAACTGTGAGAAAATCATTTTCTGTTGTTTTCAGCCACCCAGATTTAGGTGGTCTCTTGAGATATCTTCGAGTGAAAAAAGCCAGTTGGAGAAACTGTGTTCAGTGTGCTACCATTCATCTGACAGAGGGGAGCGAGTACAAAGATGGGTACGTGTTTGTGTATGTACGTTCACACGCACATATGTGTACATTTCTGTGCGTGTGCACATATATGTGTATATATACTTATAGGTCTGCTTATTCTGAAAAATAAACGATGCGAGGGAAAACAATATTTCTCAAATGGTTACCTGCAAGGAGAGAGAAAGAAGGGCAAGAATAAACACTGGACTCCTCTGAATAGACCTAGTTTTGTAGAATTGTCTTTGGAACCATGTCGATATTTTACATAATTATAAAACTTCAAATCCAAAATAAAGTGAGACGCATATATATATGACAGCTTAACCGCACACACAAAATATTGAGTTATTCTGATATGGGATAAAGCAAATGAGTTATTATGTGATATTCTATTTGTATCATCCTTTTTTAAAATCCTACTTTTAAAAAATAAAATATTGTCTATCTGTTGGAAAGGCCTAAAAACAATGATCAGGTAGCAACGAGTACCCGTATCTCCAAAAAACCAAGTCTCCCAGGAGAAATGACTATTTCCAGGTTAGAAACATCTGGTCATGCAGAAGAGCCAAGGGAATAAGACTCCTGGGAATATAACAAAGGGGTCCAGTAGCCATCCGGAAGTCCCCCAGCTAAAGATGGGAGGCTTCGAGCATCATTAAGGATAGCAACTCCATTGAACTAAAGCACAACAAACTTATTTAAATCCATGTGTCGATGTTCCAAAAAAAAAAAAAAACCCTCAAAACCCAAAAACAAATTGGTCACCACTGTACAATGCTAGGGAAACAATTGGTTGTTTTTAAAACTGGTCAATAAAGAAAACAATCAAGCCTTTGTCTTGTTTTCCCATACAAACTATACCACTAGGTGACCAAACAGATGAGTAAGTTTCTCTTTACAAAAGTATTTCAAAGTAAATAGTAAGTTAAAAGATGATTGATAGGATTTGAATATCATTTTTGCAACCCTTAGAAATGAATGGCTCTAGGCACTGGCCATCAATGCTTATGAACATTATGAAAGAGATATTATAAGCCACCGGATGAACATATGAATGTCTTGTTACCCATGTCCTCCAAAAAAGACAGGAATATAATGAGCTGGAATCTGATCAAGCTTCTAGACTCAACAATGCTTTTTCTCAATATTTACTTACAGGAACATGTTAAACTGTACTACAGGGAGACATCCAGAATGTGGGGGGACTCAGAGGACATGCAAACTTCTTTCTCCGACAAATGATAAATTGTGTATGTGTGTTTAGGGGGTGGGCGTAGATCCTGTAGATTAATAATAGACACAACTACAATGAGACACCAGTTTGCACCTGCTAGGATTACTATGAGCAAAATGACATAACAAATGTTGATCAAAATGTGGAGAAATTGGAACCCTCATACACTGCTGGTGGGAATGTAAAATGACACAGCTGCTTTGGAAAACGGTCTGGCAGTTCCTCAAAAGGTTAAACATAGAGTTATCATGCAACTCAGCAATTGCCCTACTAGGTATATATCCCCAAGAAAAGTGAAAACGTACATCCACACAACTCGCACACAAATGACCATAGCAGTATTCGTAGTAGCCCAAAATATCCACCTGATAAATGGATAAGTTACATATGGGATAGCCACACGATGGAATATTATTTCCAATGAAAAGAAATGAAGTTGTCATACATGCTACGACACAGATGAACCTGGAATAAAGCTGAAAGAAGCCACACACCAAAGGCCACACGTACGATGCCATTTATGTGAAATGTCCAGAACAGGCAAATCTATAGGGACAGAAAGCAGGGGCTAGGGGGAGGGGAGATTCAGGGGTGACTGTTAACGGGTATGGGGTTTCTTTTGGGGGTGATAAAAAGTTCTCCAATTGATCGTAGTGATATTTGCACAACTCTGAATATACTAAAAACCGCTGAGTTATATACACTTTAAATGGGCGAATTGTATGGTAGGTGAATTCTATATCAAAAAAGCTGTTATCCAAAAAAAACAGATTGGTGGTTGCCAGAGGCGAGGGGTGGAGGGGCGGGAGAAGTGGGTGTAGAGTTTAAGAAAAAAAAAATGACCTTAAAATATCCCAATAAATGGATCCTATTTGGATTCTGTTCGTTTTTTTTAAAGTTTTAAAATGACACATGAGAAAATTAGAAAGGTAAACCTTGAATAGTTAATGACATTAAGGAGTTATAAAACATTAAGATATGATAAGAATATTGTGCATGTTTATTTTTCTCATTTACCAGTGCGTACTGGAATATTTACAGCTGAACTGAGGTTATGGGATTTGCTTCAAGACACAGGAGAGGAGGTAGGCGGAGATGTAGACAAAGCAATATCGAGTCCGATTAATCCGTGTTGAAGTGGGGGAGGGCTGCGTGTGTGTTCATCTTACTATTTTTATACCTCTATTTTTATGTTGAAAAAATTGTATACATTTTTATATATTTGTCTTTGTAATTAATTTTTTTTTTTTTAAAAAACACACATTTCCATTCAGTTCTTAAGGCAGGTTAGTTTAATTTTATAGAAGAAATAATTTCAAACAATGCGAATGACATAATTAGAACAGTGACCAAAACAGAGATGAATACTAATCAGAACTTATTCCCACAACAGAAGGTTAGTTATTTCAGCGGTGACGATTCAGCGATCAGATGAAGTGACGATCGAATTCCCTTTTCCCCGTCTTTCTAAAGAGTCCTGGTGGCAGACTTGGGCGTCTCTGGACCGCAAGTACTGATGAAACATGGCAATGTTCTTTTATCACAAGGCATGGTATACAGACAAATTGCAACAGATGAAAACACTCCATAAGACAAGAGGACTTCTTTTCTGACATGTGGAACATTTCCGGGGGATGCCAGTCTTAACTAGCCAGAAGCTGCAAAACCAAGTCAGGAATGAGAAGCCAGTCAGGTACTCCGAGTCCTCCTGCCTAATGGGCCCAGCCTGTCACTGGTCATGTGCCCTTTCCGGCAGGCGACACAGCAGACACACGCACGCAGGCAGGTGCAGGCAGTGAATGGGAAGGTGGCTACGGCATAGAGGGGGCCCGCCATTGCTGTCACCTGCTCGGCAGTGCTGTCTGCTGCGGGGCGGTTCTGGCAAGGAGTGATGTTTTGTGTGTCTCTACCTCTGTTGTGGGTATGTACACAGAGAAATTAGGCAAAAAAAATCAAAAAACAAAACGAAACCCAAAAAACCACGAGACTAGAGGCAGAAATACAGAGCAAGAGATGACGATTGTGAAAAAGCACACAATTTTCAGTCTTACCACCACCGACAAATTCCATTGCCCGTGATTGGTCGCGTGTCAATGAAATGCTTTTACAAAATTCATTTTTAATAAATGTAAAAAAGAAGGAAAATGAAGGGGGGGGGGGAGGCTACAGACTAATGCGAATCAAGAGACGTTGATTAAAGGGGGCATTTCCCAAGGGAGGAGCAGAAAAATCTAGCAAGAGAAAGTTCTGTTTTCTTTCTGATTTTGTGTGACCACCTCATTTACTTCTCTGAGGCCTCATAAAGGAGAGTGCATTTCATATATAATAAATATGTATTAGGCAAAATATATCATTTGGTATTTTAAAAGAATAATGGTAAAAATTTTCATTACATAAAAAAATTTTTCCTCATGAACTACTTCTACGATTTCTTAGGAAAGATGGATAGACTTCAGTATTAGGGGGTGGGGGGAGCATTGTGATTAAAATCAAATAAATCAAATAAATCAAATAAATCAAATAAATCAAATCCTCTCCTGTAAGTGACTCCCTGGGTAACTGTAGTTACCCGCATATGTTTCCTTCCATAAAAAAGGCGCCTTCAGAGGTCGTCATGTCTACATCATAACCGCTGTCTCCATCAGCGGATTCACTGACTCATGAAAGTGCGCGTTCCTAGTTCCCTTTCACTTTCCTTCATGACAGAGCAGTAGAACTGGAGCCCCAGCACCCACCTTCCTGGTCAGCCATGGTCAGATGGCACGCACTGGAAAGGCGGGGCTGCCCAAGGTCTGGTGCAGGGGCAGTGTAGACTGCCAGCGTGGGCAGGCAGGCCACAGCCAGAACGCCGGGGGCTCTGTGGCCTGCTTCAGGCTGGTGGGGAGCACAGAATGATGCGTGCTGTGACAACACAGAAATGAGGGCCGCTCGGTGCGCAGTCCACGTGGGAGACTGAGCTCTCTGATGTTCATACGTGTGAACTACGACTGAGCCACTGCCGGGGGCGGGGGTGGTCTTAACAGAACACAGTGAAAGTGGACAATATACATGATAAAGGCACATATGAGGAACTGATATGAATGACGAATTTAGCACATAGTGTTTGCATTTCCGTGTCAGAAACAAAACCGGCCCCAAAGTTCCATTCTACTGCGTGACAAATACTGAAGAACAAAATTTCAGTCTTAAAAATACATCTTAAAGTCAGTATTTTCCTTCAAGGAAAAAAGTACTATAAATAAATTACAATACAGTGAATTTGCCTGAACTCACTTCGTTTCTGTCTTCCAGCCTTTAAGTCAAATAAAACAGTGTAAAAACTGTACACTCTTAATGTGATAGTTGATCTCTTATAAAATAACTTGTCTTCAGAGATGTCAATTTCACAACAAGGAAAAACCAAGCCCTGTTGCCGTCACTATTATAAAATATATATGTATAGATATATGTGTTTGGGTTTTTTTTTTTTTTTACAAAATGTGTATATTAATAGCTTTGCACAAATATTTTAAAGACGAATTGAGCTAGTCTAAAAACTTCATGAAAATAAAACAGGCAGATAAATACTTCATGTGTACAAAGCACTACATCAAACATCGTCGGCGGGCAGAGGAGGTATGTTAATCCTTGGTCTGGTAAAAAATGCTATCTTCTCCCTGGGAATGGAAAGAATTACAGGTTAGAAGCTGATGTAAATACAGTGAAAGCTGGCAGGAGGCTCTCAATATCGATGATAGCTTTTCTTACTCGTAGAACAAACTGAACTTAAATC
Source organism: Pteropus alecto (assembly GCF_000325575.1). Taxonomy (NCBI): domain Eukaryota; kingdom Metazoa; phylum Chordata; class Mammalia; order Chiroptera; family Pteropodidae; genus Pteropus; species Pteropus alecto. The sequence goes on from NW_006431911.1 coordinate 2,212,053, forward strand.
CCCAGCAACAAATCCGTTTGTATATAGATTCTCTCAATTTTAATTGCATTTACAAAACCCCACGGGGGCAAGGGTTTGTCTCCAGCACCTAGAACAGTGCCTGGCACACAGTAGGAGCTCAGTAAATATTCGCCTTACTAATAAGTGAGTGAATAAAAAACTATGCAAATGAAAGCATTTTAAATCAATGGAATGAAGAGAGTTATACTGTTTTACGTTCTTTTATGATGGGGATGTGAAAATTCAGGGCATAAAAAAAATTAAGGCTAGAAGTCAGGCGCACGTTATTCAGCCATAAAAAGGAATGAAGTTCTGACAATGCTACAGTGTGAATGAACCTCAAAAACAGTATGCAAGGTGAAGCCAAGCACGACAGACAACATACTGTGTGACTCCATTTATATGAAATATCCTCAACTGGGAAAGCCCTAGAGAAAGAAAGATTGGTGGCTGCCAGGGCCCGGGGGTGGGGGAGTGTGGAGTGAGAGCTTAATGGGTACGGGGTTTCCTTCTGGGGTGATGGAAATGTTTTGGAACTAGACAGAGAGGGTGGCTGCACAATACCGTGACTGTACTAAATGCCACAGAGTTGCTCGCTTTAAAATGGTTCATTTTACGTTATGTGAATTTCACCTCGATTTTTTAAAAAGTCGGAAACTAAAGAACATAGATATAACTGTGTAATTCTCCTCATATAAAAAAATAAAAACAGGGCAAACTAATTTACGGCATTCAAATTCCAGACAGTGGTTCCTGCGGTGTAGGATGTCTGAGGGTTGCTGATAACGTTCGATTCCTGCCATGTAGAGTTTGTGACAGATCACTGAACTATCTCACACGTACTATACGCACACGTTCCCGTATGCGTATTATGCTTCGACCAGAAGTTGACTATAAAGGGCAGGGCGATACACAGATGTATGTACATGTCAATCGCTGTGTTGTTTATAACAGTAAACATTTGGAAAGAAACAGGTTCCAAAATAGAGTATTCAGATACATGAGATCTATTAGATGAGACATTACAGCCAACGAAGGTAGCGGGTTCTGTGGCAACGTGGGCTATTTCAATGAAAAAAAAAAAAAAAAGCCAAATACAAACCTGAACGCACATTATGATTACAAGTAGCATGGGGGGAAAAAAAACATGTCTAGAAAACAAAGACCAGAAGAAAACATTAAAATGCTAATAGCGGTGGGGATTCCTGTTTTGTGGCCATTTTTGAAGACTTAAATTTTTACAATGACAGCGCCATGACAGAGAGAAGAAAGCAGGAGAGGGAGGCCTGGGTTGGTTTCCGCCTACCTGAAGGTCTGCACTTGGATGGGCTCTTTGTGGCTCTGCCCACGCAGCTGGCAGACCCCCTTGGAGGCCTTCTTCAGCATCTTCTCAGCTGCCTGTTCTTGATGGAAGTCAAGTTTGGTCTGTCTGGTCTGGAATAGCAACATTGGATGAACAAGATGTTTATACTTCTGGTTTGAAGGAAGAATGAACGAAGCCACCCCCAGCTGTGGGGACCTAGAGGGGAGAAAGGCGTACTCCGCGCCACCCCTTGCCCCCAGGGAATGTTCACGGGAGGTACTCAGGATCGCTGGAGTCATGCCTCACAGACATGGGACCCAGAACACCCCAACACGAAGCGGGAGTGGAGTGCAGGCAGGGGGGCCTCCAAATGTGTGTTGCTGCCACCTGCACGCCAGCCACCTGGCCCACAGAGGGAGAAACCTGGCTCCTTCAGGTGAGCACCTGGACTGCTGGAACGACACTTTTATCATCTGAAAGGCTTACTTCAGAACCCAAGTAGAACTGGAGCGAAGGGCAGCGACCGTGCCCAGGCCCTGAGTCTCTTACCTGCCTCTCTGCTTCCTTCAGCAGACTCCGGAATCGTTCATCCCGCAGCACCCAGTGCGGGAGGTCAGTCTGGCCTCGCAGCTGGGCGTCCTCTAACCGCTGCCTCAGCTCGCGAAGGGTGCAGATCTCCTCATTCAGCTGCCTCTGCCGGGTTCTCGAAGCCTGGAGGTCCAGCTCCAGGTCCAGGGAGGTACGGGCCATGAGCTCGGCCATGGATGACCTACAGGACTACAGGAGACGACAGCCATGAGCACACGCACGAACCAGGCACGCAGGCACCATGCGGCCAGCAAGCTCGGGCCTTCCAGAAGGTTCTTCCACAATTAAAGACAGATGAAGCTCAGTTATTGGCGAGGTATTTCTCTATACGTGGCCCGATGTTTGAAAAAATAACAGATTTGGGCAAAATTAATTTAAATCTCCACTTTGATATCGAGCTAATGACGGCAAATTGTTTTCTTTAATGATGACCTACGAATTTGCAAAAGTATGGAGAAAGAGACCCTCCCATACGGGGCCGGCGCAATCAAAGACCGGCATAATCTTTCCGAAGTGCTATTTGCCAATATATATCAAAAGGCAAAAAATATGCATTTTCTTTGGTTCTGAAATTTTACTTTGACTTGCATTTGAAAGGAACAACTGATGACGTGCAAGTGGTCCAATTAAGGTTTATGACAGAAAAAGTCCGAAATATATAACAAGAGGAAACCGAGTAAATAAGTGATAAGTCCAGCAAAAAATGCTGCCATGGTAAAAAGCTGACAAACTATATTAATGTGGAAAAATCTTAATTATCCACTGTATAAGGGGAGAAAGCATGTCACAAACCATATGAGTGCCTTTTGTTTAAAAAATCACACATACACACCCATGCATGCATGCACACACAAACTGGCAGACTTTCCTCCTCAATAAGCCTCAAGTATGCAAATCTGCTGTGCTGAAGAAAAGTCCTAAGACAAGAGTTTTGTATGTGGAGTTGAGAGCAGTACTTTCTGTCCAGTGAAAAACAACCCTGGGAATGGGAGTTTCGGCAGCAGAATTAAATCCATGAACACATCAGCGTTGTTCAGTGGACTAAATAACTATGCTTTTTACACACACTACCGTCATTTTGCACACATACAGAATTTTAATGCAAATATATGATATGATTTAGTAAGTACAAATTCATTTAAAAGCACTGCTGAATTCATAGCAGAACTCAGTGCTTCTCAACCAGGGGAGACTTGGCAATGTCTAGGGACATTTTTGGTTGTCAGAACAGGAAGAAGGGGGTGCTACTGGCAGCTAGTGGGTCAAGGCCAGGGATCCGGCCCTGCAACGAAGAATGATCCAGTCCAAAATGTCAACACGGCTGCTGCTGAGAAAGACTTCTGTAACTGAATTATGTATTTTCTTATCATGCCATTGTTGTTGTTAAAAGAACAACTTCCCCCCAAAAGATAGGGAACTGCTCACTAGCTTACAAACTAAAAGCAGCAAAACTTTGTAAAGTAGCATGATGTGGAGGAAAAACCTTGGCGGGTAAAAGAAATGAAAACCATAGAACAGTCCCATGTAGAAGAATGTTCTATGTCGAAAAATTCAGATTTTCTAAACTACATATACTCCCCTGTCAAAAAAGAAAAAAGAATCTCTGATATAGAATGGTTGGTTGTTTATTAATTTATTATATTTAAAAGTGTAAAGATCATGAATTATCTTAGCTCATGACATTGTCTTTGGAAATTAAGAAACGTTGGCAATATTCTGACATTGTATATGCTTTTAAAAATTAAATCTAAGTAAACAAGGAAGTAAATATATTACCTTTTAGTTAATATTATCTAAAAGATTGCCACGTTTAAGGTTTGTAAAAATAAGTCCCAGGGTAAGTACAGATTCCACGTTAGTTTACGTGGCACATACCTGCTTATAGCGAAGTGTTCGTCTTTCCAAAGTATTTCGGACAAAGGAGGACTTCCGGGGCAGTGTTGAACTGTCACTGTCACTACGATAAAGCTGCAAGAAAAAGAATGAGGTTCAGAAACACCTTCTCAGAAATTCAATATTCTTTCTGTCTGTGTACTCTGAATGGGATTATTTCATTTGTCCTCACAGGTACTCAAATGTACTCATGATTTTTAGTGCTTTTACCAAGACCTCTGGTTTTAGTAAAAACAGAACCTGCACAAGAGTTTCCAATACGATGAAAGACACACAAAAAGAAACCAAATAAGCAGACCAACACCCATCGCAGTCCTCCTTTATGTCCATCAATGGAACCACGGAAACTTTCCAGGCTAAACGAGTCAACAAAATTTCTGTCCCGCCAATACCAACTGCGGGTGGATATGCTGCGTGCTGAGCACGGAAGCCAACACTGTCCTCAGTGCCCTTCATTGCCATCATTCTCATCTGTTGTATTTCCGGCTTTGGCAAGAGCTGGGGGAAAAATGGCTTTCCAGAAAAGAGACTCGCTCCTGGTAATAGGACAAGCCAACATCGCTAACGCCCGTTCAGCCAGTCAAGGGAAAAGGTCTGCTTTTAAAAAGAAAAAAAGAAATAATGCCTTCTTGATGGGAACCAAGACATTATATATTTCACTGGGTGGCGAGTTCTCACTTCCTCTCCTGCCCTCTCCTTCCCAGTGAGCAGGCGTGACTCCGCTGCGCTCAGCTTGTTCGTTCAGCAAGTCTAGCATAAGGAAGGGATGCGAGGCTGGCCTTTCATCTAGTACCTCCAGATGCTCGATTACACAACAGTCCCCGCAGGGCGGAAGCCTGTTGGGGCAGGAGTGCTCAGGCCGGACCCCGTGCTACCCGGGGCAGCTGTGACCGGACACCTAGCTTCTGGGGAAAGAAGAGCAGCTGGTGTCGCAAACATGGCAGAAGGGCAGCTGGGGCCACCTAGGGCTCAACTCCTGCTGCTCGCTCTGTGAGGTAAAGGACGAACCTTGTCCGAAGAAAGGTTTGGTCCTTGCTCAGATCCTGGGAGGTGACCTGTAAGGCTCTGGAATGTCCTAAGTGTCGTTGTTTACCTGGGACCTTGGGTCAGGCCACGTAATCTCTGCTGACGGTGTGATTTACGGTGGGAGCCTTGGCCATCAGCTGACCTCTGGAGGGCTGGAGACTAAGGTCAGCCACGCAAGCCGTCAAGTATGCGTACAGAACCAAACCCCACAGAAACCCTGGACACCAAAGCTCGGGTGAGCTTCCCTGGTGTGCAATACTTCGTGCATGCTGTCACCTGTCGCTGCTGGGAGAGATACGAGCTGTCCCTACACCTCTACTGGAAAGGCCGACTAGAAGTTCTTGAATCTCTCCTGAACGCTGCCCTGTGTGCCTCTTCCTTCTGCTGACTTTCACTGTAATGAACCGTAACTGTGAATATAATGGCTTTTTTTAAATTTTGTGAGTCCTAGCAAATTGCTGAACCTGAGGGTGGGCCTGGAGACCCCTGTTCCACACCCCCGATGCTCCATGCGCAGGTATGAGGGTCTGTTTATGTTGCCTGCTCTAAGTTTGGCTCTGCCCTGGTGGGCCAGCTCCCTGGCAGCCCCTTCACGCGAAGGCGTTTTTTTTTTTAACAAGCCCGGTTCAGAGGAGCAGGAAGGGTCAAAGTTCTCCTCGATCCAATGGCCCCTCTGGGCCCCTGTGTCAAGACTACCCTTTAATCCCTTCTCTTTACTAGTCTGTGCTGTCACTGTGACACTGTCACTGCTGGACGACCTCCAACATGCTGTCCCGTCTTCAAGGACCACAGCAGGTTGGGTCTTCTGCGTCACACATCTCAGGGATCTCAACCCTGTGTGCATGTTAGACTCATCTGGGACCGTCGCAACGCTCTGATGCCCAGGCCCCACCATGACCAGTGACGGACCCTGGGGATGGGGGGAACCCAGGCACCAGCATTTCGTGAACTCTCCCAACATGACCATGAGGTGTAGCTAGAGTTAAGAACCACCCAGCATGTCCTGCTATCGCCCGTGGGGAGCAACTTGACATGCAGGGGCGTCAGAACCATGTGCCTCGGTGCCTGCACGTCCGAGGCGGCGGTCCTCCCTGGGGACCTCCGACACAGCTGCGCTTTGGGACTTTTACCCGCTCAGCAACCCAACGTGCCAACCTCAATGCCATTCGGGCGGGGCATCCCCGATTTTGATTTGTTATTCCTTAGACTGATGTAAAAATGAATCACCCTGCTTCTTGCCCATGAATCAGCACATATATAATCCTGACATCTGGGCTGGGGGGAATGTATTAGAATCCAGAAGAAATCCAGTTAGGGGAGGTAAAACCGACAACGATTTCCTACCTATCACATAAGCATGCTGTTTACTTACTGGTGTTATTTGTGAGAACATAGGTCTTTTCGTATAAACAATAAAACATAAAACACGAGGAGGGGGAAGGAAAACTTGCGGCAAAGGAATTCCAACTTACTCTGCAAACATACTGGCTGCGTGCCCCAGGCGAGAACGTCTGTGAACGGACAATGGTGCCGCTGCGGACGAAAGGCGAACCGCGGGCCCTGCGGCCCGGCCGCTCCTTCGGATAACTCGCTACTTCTGGGAAGAGGTCTTCTGTGTTGGTTTCCTTATCCACCTAGAGAGGAATTTAGTTAGTGCCATGACATTTGTAGAACACAGGCAATACACTCTGTATGGACAACAGTCTCCTCGCCTTCTCTACTTGGAAGTCAAACTGGCATTTCACGCTCAACACATCCAAAACTGAATCGGTGACATTCCCAACATCTTGTCCTCTGACAAGGATCTCTACTGTCCATATTTCATGCCAAAAAAAAAAAAAAATTCCAGGTCATCCTGGACTCTGTTCTCTTTTGCACACCCTAAATCAGGTCTAAGATCAAATCCTATTGGTTCTACATTCAAGACGATGGATGTTTTGACCACTTGTCACCAACCCTTCATCTGGGTGACCATCATCTTATGCCCAATTTAGTGCAGTAGGCTTTTCACCCACCTCCCTGATTCCATGTCTCCCTCCCCTTCCATCTCCTCTCAGCACGGCAAATGGGAAGATCCTGAGAAAACTGACATCAGACTAGGCAACTCTCTCCTCAGTGTATACCCCCCAAAGACCAGACAATAGGTGTTCATTAATGAGAAAGGAAAGACTGTCCACTTTAACCAGTACCCAAGGATAAATGGTGAATTCCTAACTAAAACCTTCCGCCGGGCTAGTCACGTCCACTCTGTAACATTCGCAATCACAAAGATAAGTGATTAGGGAAGGCAGAGACTGTTCTTTCTACATCTTGATAAACGTTTCAAAATAATTGCTTCCAGACCCATGCCTGCGACTTCCTGTCGCCAGGTGCTTGAGATCCAACCTTATCTGTACATTCCCTCCACCTGATATAAAACTGCTTCCTTGAATGTATGCAACTCACCGAAACTGCCGACAGCTGCATTTTCTTTTGCCTTCTTGCCTATATAAGCGCCCCCCACC
>NW_006431911.1:2219662-2224137 GCF_000325575.1 Pteropus alecto
CCGCCCCGCCGCCCTCCTAAAGCCGGAGGCTGCCGCAGGCTTCTTGGAGCTCTGCTGGGCCCACGTGAAAACCTCTTTCCTTAAATCTACAAAGCTTGAAGTCTTCTTTTCATTAACGAAACAAATACTTGCACACAAATGTTCACAGCACCATTATTCAAATAGCCAAAGTCTAAATGTCCACAGGCAGATGAGTAGATGGAGGAAATGTGGAGTACCCATGCGGGGGACACTCCTTGGCTGTGAACAGGAGTGAGGTCCTGAGACATGCTACAGCGTGGATGAATCTTGAAAGCATTAGACTGAATGAAAGAAGCCAGTTAGAAAAAGCCACATACTGTATGATTCCATTTACACGAACCGTCCACAATTGGCATATCCATAGAAACAGAAAGCGAACTGGTGGTTGCCAGGGGCTGGGGGAGAGAAAATGGAGAGTGACTGCTAGTGGGTATGGGGTTTTACTTTGGGGTGATGGAAGTCTTTTGTAACCAGACAGAGGTGGTAGCTGCGCAGCACTGTGAATGTACTCAATTGCCACTGAACTGTTCACTCTGAAATAGTTCATTGCATTTACGTGAATTTCATGTCAATAAATTATCTTAGAAAACAATCAACAAAAAACCCCTTAAGTCGGATCATGTCACCCCTGGGCTCAAAATCGTCTACCAGTTTCCCAACCGACTCGGAGAAAAGGCGAGAGTCCCGCGTGGGCCCTCGATGATCTGAGAGCCCTTCGGTCCCTTCACGCATCTAAAGCCGTGGGACCCCCGAAACATCCTGAGCCATAGGTGGCCCTGAAGATGGGATGGGATCAAAATCGACCCTTTTAAGCTATAGTTATCCTTTCTTTGTAAAGTTCACAAACATTTCTACGGTCCCTGCAGTGCCTCTTTTAAGTTGTTTAGAGACCTTAAGCCAGTCACCGCCTTCCTGGTTGCAGTAAAATACCACCTTAACTGTTGCCCCTTAACCCAATAGCCCTGTCCACTTTACACCACACCTTCCCGCAGCCACTGTGACCTGCTGGTAAGCCACGTGGTTCCACTCGTGCGTAGGAGCCTATCAGCTTCCGTTTCCTTTAACCCATCTCCTCTGCCGATCCCCTCGCGTTTCACCTGAAGGACGTGTGGCACGCGTGCTTTCCTGTCTGGTGTGCGGCACAGCGTCAGGGGCTCCAGAAAGTCCCTCGACCTTTTCCACTTACCTTTACGGGTAGGGGCTGAAGTTTCGCACGGCTGTAAGGAACTGCCTGGCCAGCAAACGGGTGTCCATGGATGGAGTTGACACCAACGCCAGAGGGCTCTGGGTGCGGGGGGCTGGTCTGGGCGCAGCTGCTGCAGCCACTGTCCACTGAGTCAGCCTGCCAACTCCTAAAAGCGGACATTGCGAAAGCCCACAAAATGCTCAACCAAACGGACGGGTTCATTGCTGCATTCAGAGCACAGTAGCGGAGATGCCCAATATTTGCTTCCACCGAGATAGCTGCTTTTCTCTCAAAAGTGCACTTACGTTTTCTAGGGAAGACAATGCTACAAGGCCTTTCTTTAAGTGGGTCGGTCTGTCTTCATCACCTAATTGTAGCCACTGAAGATGCCAGATTCCTGACCCCCTCCCCGAACCTCTCCCAGCCTCCCCGCCTCCCCAGCTTCCTGCTGGGCCCTGAATACAATATCCTCCCCCTTGGCCATGCAAGTCCCGACCCTAAAAGAAATTCCTCTTCCAAATAAATTTAGGGAAAGCTATAGGAAGAAGCAGGAAGCTTTGGAAATATGATGCTCTTCGTGGAAAAACATAAAGCAATATGAAAGTGCCTCTGGAAAGGATCAGATCACTTGCTGGCCAGCTGACTTATTCGTTCGTGTATGGCAGGCAGGTCTGGACCAAGTCAAGGGTTCACCAACATTCTGCTTCAGGTAAAACGGAAAGGGACATTGCACAGTTCCATTTAGATGAAATGCCCAGATTAGGCAAATCCAGAGACAACGAGATTAGTGGTTGCCAGGGGCCGAAGGAAGGAGGGATGGGAGTGACTGCTAATGGGTGTGGGGTTTCTTTTTGGCTTGATGAAAAATGATTGTGATGGTGGTGGCACAACTCTGTGACTACACTAAAAAGCACTGCGCTGTCCGCTTCACATGGCTGAATGATGTGGCAGGTAGACTGTATCTCAGTGAAGCTGTTAAAACAATTTAAAGGGAACTGATTGTGTTAGATCCTGGCAGAGTGGAGTCATTCAGTAGTCCCACTCTTTAAAAAAAAAATTCCAGAAGCGAACAAGGTGAAAAGCCTACATGGACAGCAGAGGGACAGAGGTCAAAGCACCGCCCTTGTCCAGATCAGCATTCGGTTCCCCGTGAGAATCCCGACTTCTCTGAAGAATCACCCAGCACGTTCTACGGAGGCATGGATGAGAAAAGCAACTTGCACCTAGGGATGCAGCTCCCCCACAAGTCAGGGCTGACTAACACGGCAGCTACCTTGTCCCCAACAAAATGTGCGCCATCTCCTTGGCAGTTCCAAGGAGCCTTACCGCTCAGACACAGCCTCGGCCTGCTCCTCCTTCCGCTCCATCTCCAGGATCTCCTCCTCCGTGTACTCCAGCTTCACCCGCTCCTCGGCCAGCTCTCTTTCCACTGCCTGCAGCTGGGCTGTCGTTCTAGCCAGCAGCACTGTCACGGCGTCCTGCGAGACATAAGGGACATTTCTGAGAACCGGCTCAGATCAACAGCTTCTGGAAGCAAAGCAGGGAGCAGGCATAGGCCCACCCCACAGTGAAGTCCCTTCCTCCATGCTGGTGGCCGTCCTAGCAGCTCTTCCATGGGCGGTCCACCCTACTGCTAACGGCAAGACAGGACCTGGGGCCTTTCCATGAGCTCTGAGGGCTCAAATCTACAAACAGTGACCACGAACACGTTCGCATTAAAATCCACTATCGCGAATGACCATGCTCATTTCATTTTCATTATTTCCCTCGAAACTTTGCTTCTTCACCCTATGTTCTAAGACTAAGTCTACACAGGTGGTTCTCAGAGATGACCTCCCCCAGTAAAAGCTGGTCCCAAGGCCAAGGTAGCAGGAACCAGCTGCTCTGTAGGCCAGGCACACGCACCGTCTTCCTGGAGGCAACAGCAGCAGCAGCAGAGGTGGTGGCAGCGGAGGCGACGGCAGCGGAGGCGACGGCAGCGGAGGCGACGGCAGTGGAGGCGGCGGCAGCGGCAGTGACCACAGCGGTGGCAGTGGTATGTGGAGGGTCCCGGGCACCGCTTTCCCTGGCCCGTTCCCTCTCCCTTGCCCTGGGCAGCTCGGGGCTGGTGAACACCTGGACTGAGTACCAGCGCAGCTGCATTTCACTCAGCCCGTCACAGCTGGCCAAGTTAATTTGAGCAATGCCCTGCACAGGTGTTCAAAAACAAAGGCAGAAGAGGCGCTGAGTGATTTCACCTTAACGACCAACAGGAGTCTTCTGAAACATCAAGGTCACCCCTCCATTTTAACCAGAAAAGAGGTACAATGTCTCCTGGCTATTCAAAGGGCCGCAGTAACAGGAAAGCGCTCACAGAGGGTCCTAACGGGGCGGCTCCTCCATTGCTTGTTCGGTACATGCGGAACGTGCCAGAAAGGGGGCGGGGCAGAGAACGGACAACCCGGGGTGATGGGCTGGGCTCGGGGGTCTGCCACTTGAGGAGCCGCTGATGCTCTCGGGAGTTTTTGAAATCAGAGAGGCCCGGCTGAACTCTACAGTCTGCAGTTCTGCTGCTGAGGGGACGGGACCAAGGGGCAAAATGCCAACCTTGGGAAGAAACCGGCCCGGCTTCCAAGCCCAGGCCGGCCCGTGGATGGCCACGGTCCTGAAGACGAACCGCTGACTGACCTGGATCCAGGGTTGCCAGGTAAAATACAGGGCACCCAGGTAAATCGGAATTTCAAATAAACAAGGGGTCTTTCAAAAGTATAAGTACGTCCGTAATTTATCTGAAATTCAAATTTAACTGACCATCTGATATTTTTATTTGCCAAATTCATCAACCTTACTTAGTTCCTTCGACTGAAAATGGGAGTAATTTAGAAGCTGTGGCACAGGACTTTTGCAAGTATTATTTGATATAATATATTTAAGGTACAAAACGCATAACAAGATAACTGGTTTTATCATCCCTTTCTGTATTCCCAGTTACAGAGGCCACTTAACATGACGATTTCTAAGCAACGCCCCCCCCCGCCCCCCGCCACAGGAAAAAGGAAAGGGGAAAGAGGGAAGGAGAGAGAAAGGAAAGGAGGGAGGGAGACAGAGCCAAAGAAAGCAGAGAAAGAAAGGCAGAAAGACAAAGAAAAGAAGATAAACAAAGACTAAGAAAGAAAATGACAAAAAATGGAGGGATGAAGAAAAAGACAGAGAAGGGAGGGAGAGAGACAAAGAAAGACTGATGGAAACAAAAAGAAAGGAAGGAGAGAGGCGGGGAAGGGGAGGAGGA
>NW_006431911.1:2224258-2234493 GCF_000325575.1 Pteropus alecto
GGACGGACGGGGGAGACGTCTCGAGCGTGCACAGGCCATACCAGCAGTTCTTCCTGCAGCTGCGGGTTCACTGAACACACATATAACTGAAGGGACTTCAATGTCAACATGCTTGAATGCACAGGGATTCTGAAAACGTCATTAAATACCAGGGGGGCCTGGAATTCCACAGCCTTGGAGCAGTAAGTGTCTGGTGTGCTGGAGTCCAGCGGCGGCAAATACACTCGGATGTGTCTGGAAGCAGAGAGAGGAGGGAGAAGCAGACAGAGGGAGGCAACTGAACGGTCTGCATGATGACACGCACGAACACGCGGACAGATACACGCGTGTGTTCCCTTCTTGGGATGATGGGCGCACTGCAAAGTCTGCAGGAGAAAGTCCCTTTCTCAACTAAGAGTAAGACTAAGGCACTTACGTGCCCCTGGGGGTTAGGGGAAACCCCACCCACAAAGAAAAGTTCAAAGGCAGTCCCAGGACTTGAGAGGGGCCAAACAGAGGTTCTGCTGTCCCATCTTTTGGGAAGACATCTGCACTGATCTCTCCAAAGCCCCTTGGCTCCCTCTTCAAGCTCCGCCTCACCTCTCGGGCTGGGTGTCCTGCCCTGTCGGCCCCAGCATGGTGGCTGAAACACTGGGGAACGTGCAAAGTCCATCATGGGGTGGACAGAATCTCAGGGGAAGCCCTCAGCCACTTCAACCCAGGCTGCTTCCAAGGCTTTCAGAAGACCAGTTTATGAAGAAGACGCATGAAAGGGACTGTGCCCTCGGGCTTGAACGCCCCGTTACAGGTGTGCTCACCACCTGGGTACTGGGGCCATCTGCTGGGCACCAACCTCAGGCTGTGGAGCCCACAGAGGTAGCACTTCCCAGCTGGTGACAACTTATATTTCCTTCTCCTCCCCTTAGACAACGACCCCTGGTCTCAGCCGTACGCCTCTTTAGGCACCTCTTTGGATCACAGAGCTAAGTGCCACTTTGTCACCACCCAACCCTGTGACCGGGGTGGACATTTTAAGCCCAAATTCAGCAGATGACAGGCACCTGGCACTTTCATGGCATCGCTACAGCACGTAACTAGCCTGGCCCCATTAACTAACCGCGTCTGCCTCAGATAATACAGCAGATGCTTTTTAAAACACACAGTCCTGTCTATTTCAGACCGATAGTCCCTGGTTTTATTGTAAACTCGGATTCGAAAACAGTCTTTTCTGCAACCCAAAGGGCCAAGCGGAGCAGGCTGGCGAGCGGTGCTGTGTGCAGGCAGCCTGGGAGACGCCCCAGGTCTCCGAAAGACCCCCTCCTGCTCAAGAGCTTACATTTTACAGTCTTCCTTCACGATCATCCCGGCCAAGTTCTTCAGTTGGAGCACATTCACGAGGAGACATTCGCTGGTACTGTCATGCCTGGAAAGTAAAATGTGGATCCATAAACTGCACGGTCTCCACAGTGGAAAAGTCCTGATTCGACCACAGCGGCGGCCCTGGGCTGAGGGGGATTCTGCCACCCCCCACCCCCCGGAGGCGTGTGCATGTCTGGAGACGTTTTCTGCTGTCGTGACTGGGTAGAAGGGGGATGCTACTGGCATCTAGTGGGCAAGGATGCTGCTCGACATCCTACGGGGCCCAGCACAGCCCCCGGAACAAAGAGTGATCTGGTCCACGTGTCACTAGTGCAACATTGAGAAACACTCGACTGGAATGACAAGAGCGAGCAAAAGAAAACCACTGGGACGTGAACGTCCTGCCTTGCTAGTCTGAACACTACTGGTCACCGCCATTATTGAGACTGTAACTAGAAAGCAAAACGCTCTGCGTTGCCAACCAGCTGGTCACTCACGCCGGGGAGCAGGGAAGGGCCTGCCATCCACACTGCCGTGAACGGAGCCAACTCCGTGCAGAAATATGCGATGACTCCCCCCAAGAGTCCCACCTCGCCGGGGGCTTTCGGCACAACTGCACGACGACAGCCCTGAACCCCCGCTCCATGACGTGACAGTTCCCAGCGGTGACTCTCAGTGTCGGAGGACAGCGATAAAGCTGCTCTTCCCTATCCCTCCTTCCCGCCATCTCTGTCCCCTAGCTGAGACCACTGTAGCGGGCTCTCGGTAGCCAAGCCGAGAAGCAGCCCCCAGGTCACGTGGGCCCCTCCATCCCTCCTGGCCTGTGTGTGGAGGTGTGAGTTGCCAGGTGGGCCCCAAGGAGTCTTCCGTACTCACCAAAACCCGACGTGGATCTGGGGCCCTTCCACAGCACAAGTGTCTCCATGTGCAGCCTCGTCAGCATCTTCAGTCCTGGGCACAACCAGAAAGTCGCCACGGTGACTCCACAGGCAACTGGCGCCTGGGGGTTTTGTACAAGCTCCCTCATCTCAGGGGTGCTTCGTACTGAGAGGGGCTTTATTAAATGGCGACATAAGTAAATAAATTCTTTACGTGACTAAAGGGGCACAGCAGGTTCCCGGGTCCACGACACATGTCATTGGGTACCTGCCTTATAAACTGCTACGTTTTTAGACAATGATTTTGCATACCTTTCCCAACCACGTACGAGATCCAGGGCAAAGCGCAAAAATGAACTTTTAGACAGTTTGTGATAAGCGATAAAAAAACAAGGACATCGAAGATATCAAATGAAAAGAACACCCCGAATCCCAAAAGGTGCTTTGTCATTGCAAAGCTATTCCTCTAGCTAGGGGCGGGAGGGAGGGAGGGAAGGAGGGAGAAAGGGAGAAAATTCCTTTCTAATGAATGTCCTTCCTAGAAAAGCAGGTCTCTCTCTTTGTACATGGATTCTCCCTTCCCAGCTCTACTGGGATTAAACCTTAAAGCCAGCAGGGCCAAAGAGAGACATGGTTCTAGAAGCACGGAGTGAGGGCCAGCCTCCGAATGCCACACAGACGCCACAGGAGTTTTCTCTGCAGCTCGCTAAGGCCCAACCTCCAAAGTGGAAAAGGCGGAAAAGGTCCTACCCCTGGGTACGTGCCAAGTTTCAGCACATAGACGCCTGGGTTCAGGCCCCTTTGGCCTTCCCAGTAACACTGTGGGAAGGTCGCTTAGGGAGGAGATAACAAGACCAGCTTCTAACCTTTTGGTTGAAGGTTCAAACACCCCGCTATCGCTCGCCAGCGAATAATCCGACAGGCATTTAGAGACACGGCGCGCTCTCCTCTCCAGCTTCTTGGCACTGTCTTCTCGAAGAGTCACTGCTACAAATAAGAGACACACCGGGTCAGGAGGAGACAGCACGGGAGGCCAGGGACCATGGTGCCAAGAAATAAACACTCTAAGTTAGAGCACATACCAGGTTACTAAGTGTTCCAGAGACACGCCATTATATGTACGTGCATATGTTTAAATACACTGCACTCGACTTGTTTTTGAACATTGAAAAATTGAAGAAATAGACTCCTGGCTACTTCTTTAAAAGCTCCTTAAACTGCCATAAATCTCTTTTCACCTCCTAAATGAAAGCACAGAACATCGGAGGATGGTGGGGAGCGAGCCCTTTGCATCGCACTTTGAGAGACTGTCATACTTCAAAGACCAGCAAAGAAAGGTCACCAGCTCTGCTCTTCGAGTGGGGAGAGAGGGGTATTTTTTCATTTCCTTCTTTATGCTGTTTGGTATTTTCCGTATTTTATACAACAAACATATACTGGTGTTTTATAATCAAAAGACGGCATTTTTAAAAATGATCCAAATTAACGAAATATAACGACTTTGAAGTCAGAGGACACAGTTGAGCCATCTGTCTGTCTAATTGCAGCATCCTCCTCAGCGGCCGGGCTTGCTTCCAGAATTGCTTTCCTGGGGTTAGGAAGCTACCATTACTAGGCAGCTTATGTTTGTCTCGTATCTATTTTAATCGAGAGCCAAAGATAACCATTGACAGCTTTCTTTTTACCATTTCATCGACTGTTTCTACTCCTTCCCTCATGGCAACAAGTTCCTTTTGACAAAACCAATAGAAACAGGCACATCACCTGCCTACGGTACGTGTGAGTGTGTACACGGGAGCCCTGATGCTTTCTAGAGCGGATGCTGGTTAGAGGATGACGTTAAAAAGCGAAGCCCCAAACTGAGCCTGACTCTGACATCGTGGTGCCTCCTGTTAATGACCCAGGGCCTCTGCTGCCTTTGTGCTTTTCTTCAGCCATCTCAGCTCCAGAAATGGAGAATCTAGATATCTGCGCAGGGAAGTGGAGAGTCCGCCAATGACCATCTCTCTTTCCAACCAAATTATTATTCGCACATCGATTAAATCCAAATACATTAAACAACACAAAACAGGCGGGGCTGTGGCCTTTGGTCTCATGACCTCGACTGCAGACAATGGGTGACCTTCCTGAGGTCTGCAGTGCCAAGCCTAAGGACTACCAGCTTCTCCTCCAGTCACGGCCAGAAGCCGCCTCCATTCTGCGGTGGCCGGAGGTACCACTCTCAAATTGCAGACCAGGACTCTCGAGTCCAGCTCTTCTTGTCACCCTTGCCACATGGAAGGACCCAAATCCTGCAGCTCTGAATTGCAGATGGAACCCCTCAGTTTGCTGCATGGATCCCCAGCAAATGCAACTGCAATTGCCCTTCCCAGCACTGACGCTCGCACAGCTCCTAGACATGGCCTTCTGTCCCTTTAAGGAAATAACACCACACAACGATCCTAAGCATTTCCAGTTAACCCGATGCTGCGACTCTGACAAAGTTTCTCTCTCATTGCAACGGAGACCGATGGAGAGAGAAAGGAAATAAAGGGATTGATCCTCAGTGATCCCAGGCTCGGTCATCGCATTCATGGAGCAACTGAATGCACAGGTGACAGAAGGAACTACGGTCAGCACTTGCCCCGGATGAGAAGAAAACACGCAGCAGACCCCACGCTCCACCCCGCAGCCGTCTGCTCTCAGGCTTCAAGGCAAAGAGACGGACCGTGGAGAGCAATGCCGGTGAAGTCAGGAATAACAACCTTCCAATCGTTCCTTTTTAAAATCTCTGAACTTATTTCATCTTTAAATACAGACGAGACAGAAACCTAAGGACGTCGACACTGCTTGACAAAAAGGAACAAAGTATAATGAAAATCACACTGGAGACAAAGCTGCCGGCTGGCATTTTTAAATAACGAAAGCCATTAAAAGTCTGGGGAATAGATATATAGAAGAATAAATACTTCAAGCTTTTAGATAAGTTCTTACACAACTTCAGTAGGCATGATGAATATTCATGTTGAAATGATCCTAATAATGGTTAATTGTTGAGCTACATTGAAGTACAGCTATGAGACTGCCCTTCTTGGCCACACTATGACCATCCTAAATCCACTGCACAAAGATGTGCCACGGCCCGACCAACGAGGTGAAGGAGAATGCCAAGGTCACTTACAGCGAGTGTTTCTATCGAGCCCGCAGGAGAAGAGATAAAGAAAAAAAAAAAAGCACAAAGTGAAAAAACTGCAGAATTTAAGCCAACGAGTTTAAACAGAGTATGAATATAATCAAAATGTCCATGATTACATGAGCAAAGTCAAGATCTTCATGGATTTAGATTAGCAAATACCAATGGAAATTAAGATTGGAAAGGATTTTAAAATGATGGCAGATTTTACTTTTAAAATACAGGGAAGATAAAACTATAGCAAAAAATGTAAAAAATGTTAAAGATTACAGTCTATTGCCCAACTCTCCTATATCATCTTGTGTCCCCTCAGATTGATTTAAAACAGAACAGAAAAAAAAAAATACTTCTTAGGGCTTGCCCTGTAGGTTTCGACGATTTTGAGTTTTATCTTACAAAAATTTTATCTAACTAGAACTTGCCTGAGGTTACACTTAGACTGTACTGTTCCAAGCCACACTGGAATGGAAAGCCAAAGGGAACTTAGTGACCTTGGGCATCATAAATGAAGGGTGGGGTAACATAATGAGTGCTAAGAATCGTCGCCAACTTCACGAAGCCACCATGACTCTGGCTCGGGTATTCCCATAAGCATCAAGGGAAATCGAGAAGTCACCCTGTGTCTGTGCCTGAAGCTGGTTACCCAAAGCAGCCCTCTGCATTCACCCACCGGGACCCATTCACTGAGCCAATTAATTATTTGTAGTTTGTAAGGACCCAAGTCAATTGATAGTGTCATATATGAACGTACCACCAGGTGACAGTATCTGACCATAGCAGAAGCGAATACCTCCCGGTCTAAGAAGTTTGAAGCATTATAATGTCAGCCACAAAGTGGGAAGGAAAAATTAAAAAATAAGGACCGGAAATTACATCAACTCTTCTCCTTCTCACACTATCTTTCCGCTGGCCCAAAAGGGCCCTTGAGCCCTGTGTGGATTTTCTACATAACGAGACCGATACTCTTGTACCTCAGCCTTTAAAAAGACGTTGGCGTGGGGGAGTCGGGGCACTGACAAAGTAAGCTTAAGCGACAACAGATGCGCAATTCAGTCCTTATTTTGTATTTCCTTTTTTTTATGAAAGGAGTAAACATGGAGCTCTGAACCTGCCATTATAAAGAAGAACAAAGCGAACGGAGGTCACCTGTATATGTGAATTATAGAAACACTACACCTAGGGATATTAAAGGTGTGTTTGCAAACACAGAGGGTAAGACACCAAAATGACAGAGATGACAAAAAGCCCCAGGGCTGCCTCAGAACATGCCAGATCTCTGGTTAAACATGCGAGTGTTCACAGGAACTAGTATATTTGTATAATAGTTGTTGTCTATGAAAAACTCATGAGTAACAGAATGGTGGTGAATGGAAGAGCCCATAAAGATCACCTCGTTCAAGGGCAGGGAAGCTAAGACTCAGCCACGTCCAAAGATGTGTGCTCAAGGACACCCAACTAGTGAGTTAACGGGGCAGAGAACAGAATCTGTGTCTCTAAGCTGCTATTCTGAAGCTGTTTCCACTACCACACTGATTTTGGAGTTGCATTTTATTTCTACCCTTTGCTGCTAAACTACTCAACAGTATGCGCCCAGGATACTCAGC
Organism: Pteropus alecto; assembly: GCF_000325575.1. NCBI lineage: Eukaryota > Metazoa > Chordata > Mammalia > Chiroptera > Pteropodidae > Pteropus > Pteropus alecto. The sequence continues at coordinate 2,231,251 of NW_006431911.1, forward strand.
TTCAGCACTACTGATGTTTCGGCTGGATCATTCCTTCTGGTGGGGGCTGTCCTGTGCACTGTAGGACGTTGAACAGCACCTGTGGTCACCACCCACTGAATGCCAAAAGCACCTCCCCACCAGCCCCTTGAGTTATGACCACCAGAAACGTCTCCAGACACTGCCAAGTACCTCCCAGGGGCAAAACGCCCCTGGCTGAGATCCACTACGCTATACAAATTATCTAGTGCTCCCCTAATGCAATGTCTAAAGCACTTTTGCTGTGTAAGTGAAAGTTAACTAAATGGGTGGAACTTCTGGAATGAGAGGCCTTCTTCTCAATCCTCTTTCGAGCCTGAGAAAGTTGGAGCTCCTGGAGGCTGCCTCAAAAAAGCAGACGGGGTCAAGATGAGGAGGGTTGGAGCCCAGGCCCTGCTTTGTGCACAAGCCATCAGCTGGAAGGTTCTCCAGAACAGCGGTTTGGTTTTCCATGTGGGCTACAAGCTGAGAGACTCTGGCCCCAAGTAGAAGCTGAATTAGCACCAACTGGATGGATGAAGTTCCCCATGGCCACATGTTTCTCTATTTGAAAACCACCAAGAGAAACTGATCTGGTAGCAATGGCTGACGCTCACCGGCAAGTCTTTTGAAATTATGCCAATTATTTTCATGTACACTTCTGATAAAATTATGTCCTTGAAAACTACAAGGACAAAGGATAAAGAGATGAAATCATAGGGAAAAAGGAAGTAGAGATGAATCACTGAGCTACAACCAGACGCTGGTCCATGTACCAGTCAGAGGCGGCACACACGGAATGACCCATGTGGGGAGTTCTGGGGAGTTCACTGAGGCCCTAGCACCTCTCCATCAGCCTCTGTTAACATGGAAAACTATGTGCTTCTTCCTCTCATTTTCAACAATTAAGCACATCCTGAAAACGAGCCAAACACCTGGGAAAGACTACTTTGCCAATGTCAAGGACCTTTCTAGGACATAAACCAGAAGCACCCACACGACAGCAGGCCTGCATTCTTCCTCTCCCTAGCAATAATCCTAATTCAAAGTTCACTATGTAGTGAAAAGCCAGCTGGCTTCAGTGCGATTACACACAATTTCTTCCCTGAACGTGAAGCCTTTCCTCCCAGGACTGAGAAAACCCCCAGGACTTGTCAGTGCTTACCTGTGCCCATGGGAACGGTAGCCACTTGGGTTCCTCTTTCACGAGGTCCTTCCCCATCTCCAGGAAATGCGTGCGGTTGAAAGGACACCGTGCCCGGCAAGTCTTCATCACCCAGAGCGGAGGCCTGGGCCCGCAATCTGTCTAAGGTGCCCAGGCCTGGCACCTCCAAACTGTCCCCCAGTGGGGCCAAGGGCGACTCACGCGAGGGAGGGAGGAAGGGTGTGTCCAAGGGTGAGCTTGGAGGAGACAGGGAGGACAGGGAGGAGCGGGAGGACAGGGATGCCAGGGACTGGGGTGTATCCAGGGAGCGCCTCTGCTTGTGGAAGCCCGAGGGGACTGGGGGCTCTGAGAAGGGGACATCTCGCGCCAGCGAGTCGAAGGGAATCAGATCAAAGCGCAGAAGCTGGCTGCACTCGATGTCAGGTTTGTCATACTGTGGCAGGCCATAGATGTCAGTGAAGCTGACAGAGCTCAAGGAACCCCGGCTGGAGGTGAGCGAGCCCCGGCTGGAGGCTAGGGACCCGCGGCTGCTCCCCGAGGATACCGTCAGGGTGCTGGCAGACAGGCTGAAACGAGAGAGCCCCCACGCCCTTAGGAAAGCAGCCTGAAGATGCGTGCTGGAGCCCCGCCGTTCACTGCAAAGCTGAGCGGCTAGTCTGTTCCATGAAGGAACAGAATCCTGCCTCATTCTCCCATTAACCAGAGCACGTGTTTAAATACCTGCGAGCATCGTAAGACACCTGCAATGACATTCCCTTTGTCTCTTTGAATATAGGTAGGGGGCAGTGGTTAACATCAAGGAGTCATGCCTGAGTTCGAGGTCCAGCTCAAATGCGGACTAGCTGAGTCCACGTGGTCAAATTATTTGCCCTTTCTGAGCCTCTCTCACTGGGGGTTGTGACAAGCAAGAAGAGTTCTGGCCTCCTGGCACTCTTAGGAGGAATAACTGAGAAAAATCATACATAGAAAGCCCTTATCATTATGCTTCCATAAATACTGGAAAACAGGAACAATTATTGAGCATCCGAATCTCATTTTTAAAATTTCCATATCCTTTTTAAAAAACCCCAAATAAAAATGTCCATGTGCATATATGTACATGGATATACACACTTCTGAAGCTGTGAATTATGAAATCTTTGGGTAAATTTGACTTTGGACTTGTTATTCTGCAGCTTTTATCATATATTAGCGGCTCCTCTTAAAAACATGATGTACCCACTTTTGCATTCTGTGTTTACGCCCCTTCAAGTTCTAAATTCTGGTGGAGAAAACCAATCCATGTCCTTGAAAAAAAATAATAAAAATGTCCACGTGCATATACGTAGATGGATATACATACACACTTCTGAAGTTGTGAATTACGAAATCCTTGGGTAAATTTGACCTCAGACTTGTTATTCTGCAGCCAAATTTGGTTCTCGTCGTATTCCTTTATCATATATTAGCAGCTCCTCTTAACAACGTGATGTACCCACTTTTGCATTCTGTGTTTACACCCCTTCAAGTTCTAAATTCTGGTGGAGAAAACCAAGCCAGAGGGAATTGTGAAGTTCAGAGACATGTCATTATCACATGATAAGCACGGCTTTCTTTTTTAAAGTTGCCTACCTTTTTAACTGGGACTGGAGATAGGATGCTAAACGAGTAGCTTCTTCCAGCTGCAAAAGTAGACAATTTCTCTTTTCCTGAAGTAGAATCCTGTAGATAAGAAAATAGTCCATTGGTGGATTTCAAAGATAGGGAGTATATCTTCCTAACAAGCAATTCAACTATAAATTCCCCCAATCTTGTTTAGGTTTGAATGACTAAATTCTAAAAAGTGCACCTAGATCATAAACGCCCAGATAACAGAGGCTGTCTTTGCCTTGCTCGAAAATGTACCACCGGCCCCCTGAACAGTGCCTGATACACTGTAGAAGCTTGCCAAATGATTTAGGTTTGAATGACTAAATTATAAAAAGCGCACCTAGGTCATAAATGCCCAGGTAACAGAGGCTGTTTTTGCCTTGCTCAAAAATGTACCACTGGCACCATGAACGGTGCCTAACACTCTGTAGAAGTTCAATGCATCGGTGGGG
>NW_006431911.1:2234553-2264487 GCF_000325575.1 Pteropus alecto
GGTGGATAGGTGGGTAGATGGATCGATGGATGGGCGGGTGAACAGATGGATGGACAGAGGGAAGACACAAGATCCCTCCACCTTCTCTCTGCTTGGCGAGGAAATTGGCCAGGTAGTAGCTGCCCTAACCAAGACCCTTCTCAAGCCATGTGCAAGTTCTCTGATGTAGCTTTTCGAGTTGGTTCTCCGCTAGAAGCTGCGTTCTGCCTGCTCCTGGAGCTCCGGAAGCCAGCTCACCTTTCCGTGGCGCCCTGCACAGACGTGGCCCGGGCTCGCTGGTTCTCCTCCTCCAAGCGCCTCCTCTCCTCCTCCAGCCGGGCCACATCTTCTGCGGGTCTTTTCTGCTGGATAATGAGCTGCAGCTCTTGAAGCAGGGCCTCCTTCTCCTTGATGAGCTGCAGCCGGTCCTTGTCGGCCTCGGCCATGCCCGGCCATGCCTCATTGTCAAGCAGGGCCAGCTGCTGCTGGATATTGGAGACTCTGTAAGAGATGGACACGGAAAAATCCATGAACTTACAAAATTGTCTTCGTGCGTTCTCAGTACCATCGCGCTGATTCTAGAAACTTACTCTGCTAAGTAAATGCTGGAATTATTGTACCAACTGAACCTTAAATGACAAAAATAAAGAATATGGAAATGATAGGTAAAAAAAAGGATGTGTACGGCCTTTGCATAATCTTCCCTGGTCTATGAGATTCGTGGTGACGGTAACTATATCGTGCTTGTTTCAAAGAGCTGACAAAAAAGGCAGTCCTCCACACGCCATGTGCTATGTGGTTTCGGATTCATGGTTTCCCACGTGGCTCATACTGTCCCGGAGCGAGATGAACCCAGCTCGTTTCTCCCTACCTCCCGCCCCCATCATCACCAGCTAAACACTGCTGGACGCATGAGAGGTGCTTCCAGCTTCCTGCCTCCTCCGCTATGCCTATCTGCTAACACCGCCTTGAGAAAGTACCGGGAGAGAAAGGCGCCCATCACAGTGCTTTGGAATAGAAAAGCCCCAGAGCCAGGTGCTCTGGGTGCTCTCTCCTGCATTGGGGGCCTTGATTGTGTGTGAAATTCAAAACACCGTGCAGAGAGTAGATACTCAACAAAAGCTGAATGCGTGAAATAGTAAACAAACACCCAGCCAGTGTATGAAGGAGTAAGAGTCAGCCCCGGTGAGTGTGGATGTGGCGTGAGAGTACGTGCAAACCAGTCGGCCTCACTGAATGTGTCAGCACCACCATCCTCAAGGTGCAAAAATGCAGACTCTATTGTCAGCTTCCATGTGCCTATACGTTTCCACGTGTTTGCCTGGCAAACAGACTGTACCACTTTGTGTCCTAACGTATTGGTGAATGCGGATTAAGTGAAATAGATGTGGCTCATACTTTCAGAGCATCCTTTCAAAGCAGTAGAATGTTCTAAAATTTAAATATGGCTAAAGATGAGCATTATCTGTTTCCAGGAAGAAACAAGGAACGCCAGAATCGACCTGAACCCAGCGCTATGGAGGACAGGGGTTGGCACACATGCCCAAAAGCGGAATCTAAAGACTTCTCTGAGGTCACAGAGAGTCGTGAGGACAGGTAAGCGGCAGGTGCGCACAGCCCTGTAGGCCTATACGGCAGTGGTTCTCAAGGCGGGGTCCCTAACCAGCAGCTTCGGCATCACCTATGAGCTAGTTACAAATGCAAAACTCAGGCCCCACCCAGACCTGCTGACCGTGACACTTTGGGGACAGGGTTAGGCAATCTGGGTTTTGATAAGCCCTCCAGATGCTTCTGATGCTTGCTTGAGCTTGATACCCTCTGCTTTCAGGCAGCTCGGCCTGCTCTGGGGAATGCTAACTGGTCTCGGAGCTCTCATGGGCTTACAGTAGGCACTGATGTGACGGTCCTCACTAATGGGAGTGGCGGGAGTGCTCCTGACACTACCTGGTCCCGTGCCCAGGATACATGTCGCTCATCCAAGCTGGCATCCTGCCCGCTGGATCCAGACTGCAGAATCCTTCTCAACACTGTGCTCCCTGCAGATACTGCCAATCAACTGGCCCGGGTCCACGCGTTAAAATAAAGCCTGTCAGCCAGCCCTGCACCAAGTCGCACTTCTCCAGGGACCAGTCAGCCCGGCTGCAGGACTGGGCAAGGCTCCTTCTTCAAGTACCAAACCACCAATCAGAAAACCCATAGAGTATGCAAGTTATAGTTTAAATGTACGCATTTTACTCACGTCCAATTCCCCAAGAAGGTAAAGAAAATAGTTGAACGTCAGTAGCTTTATTAGGCGAGTTCTTTTCTAACTTAAAACTAATTTCCTGAAAATGTGTTGGAAAATGGTGCCAAATCATGTCACTGAAAAAACTAATGACAGAGGCAGCTGAACAGGGTTAGGAATCCAACTGGGCTGAAGTGTCCACCTATGTCTAATTAGTGTAATTAAAATTTATGGCAGTCATATAACTGAAGCCCAAGGAAAATACACTCCAAGCAGACCCATAAATAAGTTAGTGCCAAATCATACATTATACTCAATGAAATTTCTGGAACATTCTACCGTAGATCAAGACAAGTCAAAGGTAAGGAATAAATATAAGAGAGACAAACAACAATGAGCAAATCCATTGTGTCCTCAAAATTTCTTATTTCGATTTATCTGCTCCACAGGAAAGCCAATCTGAGCCCGGCTAAAATTAGCAGTCTGACTTTGTAATATACACCAATTCTCATACATACACCACGGGCAGGCCTATTTTGAAAAGCACTCCTTTTAAAAAATAACAATAATAAAAATAAATAAAAAGCGCTCATTTTTAGTCTTCTTTCCTCCTGGGGTCTACCCACGAGGAGATCAAGATTCCATCTGCGTTGGCCAGCTCCAGGTTAGCTGCCATTCTACAAGGATTCAAGTTGCTGAGGGGGCGGAAGGTCTGCTCCTAGGTAATCCTACCCTTTCTCAGAAAATCTAAAGTAACATCCACTATCAGAACAAAGAATGCAAGGAAAAAAAGGAATCATGTGAAGGAGAAGAGGCAAAGGGCAAATTTCAAAAGGTCTGCCCACCGCGGGCATAGAAGGAATAGTACCACGCCAACCTTAAACACTGTACTGTAACTTTCCATGGCTTGCAAGAAAAATATGCAAGGACAACCTCTGTAGCAGAAACAAAATCTGGATGAAGTTGACTTCATGCAACCCATCTGGAAAACTTGTTTGAGCTGTGCTGAATACTAGGCAAGCATTTTAGTGCTTAGAATAGTGTTTTTTTAATAATCAAATTTCACAATGATGCAAATGACTGCATGTTCATTTCAGAGCTACATACAAATCTAGAAGAATATTGGCATGTGTTGCAAAGTGCCATTTCTTGGCCCGTATCCACATTCTGGATACAGACGTTTGGGGCCTGCTCTCAGCCAGATCAAGAGAGGCACATGTGTCTGTCTGCACTGGAAGCCAAAAGCTCTAGAAGGATTCCTTCAAAATGATCTCTTGTACATTCGCCAAAGGATAGACAAGACAGCTTTGCCTCTAACACAACATGCCTTGTCTACCGTACTCCTGGCCTGGAAACGAGCCATCTGCAAGGAGTACCCTTAGTGGGTTAGGCTTACTGGAGAGAGCAGACTTTCTGCCCAAGGCTAAACATGGATGCGGAGAGTTACAATGCCCCTTCCACACCATGCCAAACAGCTGATCGCAGGGTTGGAACCCCACTCCCGCAAGTGCCATCACTCCAATTCTGGGTAATAAAAGAAAGAAATTTTCCAGAAAGGCTTTTTTCCTGAAACATCATTTCAGTGAAAATAAATACATGGAAGCAAAGTGAGGTCATGATTAAAGTTTACAAAAAAGAAACTTTTCCAAGTTCATTTTTAAGGAGAACTGAGAACCACTTAAAACTGGCGAGGGTTTTTCTTTTTTTTTTTTTTTTCCTACAAGTCAACTGTATTCTTTATTGATTCTTATTTTTGATAGGTAATACATTTTATGACCTATATATAATCTCTCACAAATACCTTTGAAAGCTTTAAAATATATGTCCCTATGTTCGGGATAGTAAAGAAACGAAAACAAATCCTTAGTTAAGCATTCAGGTTTCATATTTACTATGTGATTTCCAAATTCTATTCCCTGAACAGGTCTAATGTAGACAAACGTAAAATAGGAATCAGTTTTCCTTTACTATTTTTGCCCAAACACCTTTTCTGTTACAACCCAGGCACCACTCAACCACGAATGGAAACCTGCATTTATGCTGCTGAAACGACTCAGAACCTCGCAATTCACATGGAAATCTTAAATATGATTTGCATTTTTCTTAGAAGAAAATGCACTTTTAATATTACACAGTTTTGAGGCTTATTTGAAATATCCAAAGTAATTCCCAAGTCTTTGAATTTATACCTAAATTCTGCAGTCTACTATAAAATACGGCTGCTTTCTGGAATAGAAATGGCACTCCAGGCAAACCACGGACCCATGTGACGGTGATGAGACGTGACAGATCCCAATGCCACATTCCAGGACGTGGTGTTAGCTTAGAGCCTCGTGCCTTCAAATTTCAATTACAGCCACAGATTTGATACTTCTGACGTCTTCTCTCCTTTGTTTTCTTTTTGTAAATATCCACTTAAATGAGAAGCAAAAGTTCGAGAAAATCTCAGCTGAGATCTAAGTCAGAGGAATGCTGAAACCACTTCAGCTGACTGAACTGAATATCGACAAACCAGCTCAACTCCATTCTACACTGGAAATTCGAGAAGTCTGAATCTAGAATATGTGGCGTTAGAAGGGTCTCACTAATACCCAATATCCCTCCTGCCCTCACATCTTTTTCCCTTCAAATGTATAGATCTTTAGAAGAGTGACTTCTTTAAAAGGAAAGCAGATCATCTATAGGCTTCCTTCTTTTGGCCTGAATGAGAAAGATGGGGCTACAATGGCCAGGGTGCTTTCCCCTGTTTTTCACAGCCGTGTCCTGCCCCCCAAAACCCAGATATATAGTCACTTGAGAAATGAAAAAAAAAAAAAAATCCAAGCGACTGATCAAATTCCACTGGAATCCTAACACTACACTGATTCCTGACAACGGATGAACAGCAGGACCCATCCTGGCAACAAACACTAAGACGCAGAGAAACTGGATGGGCCGAATGTTTTGTTCCTATCTGGACTGTGAGTGTTTCTATGGAAACAGCTACAGTTTGTGCACAGTTCTGGAACAAGTGCTCTTAGGTTAAAAATAAGGAGCCATCTGCGTCATCGGGATTGCTTCAAGAAGACTTGCTCCTCCAAATTGGCTTTGAAAAATTCTAAAATTTTTAACCAATAATGTGAAAATATTCCTATCGTAATGTCTGCCTTGGGAATCCAAAGCGATGGTCCTTAAGGGAAAGGAAGAAGCAGTTGTTTGGGTACATGTCACATGACCCAGAGTTGAAAACACAAAACTAATCATCACGATAGTGGTAGTTCAGTCTAGAGATTTCTCTAGAAATCACACCACCACTTGGAATTACGAGTTCCGCTTCTACTAAATACGAATACATATGAAACCTTCCAAATCGTCATTCTGACAATTTCCCAACACTTAAAAAACTCTCAAATCTAGATACACAAGGAAAGACTTCTCTGAAGTCCAGTTTAGAAGTGGCAGAACCCAGGAGGTTTTGCAGAGGGTAAGGAAGCTAAACTTCAAGGGGTGGGATGATTTCAGATGATATTGAGGCCATCTACATAATCCAGGATCATCTCACCATCTCAAGACTCTTAACTTAGTCCCATCTGCAAAGTTCTGTCACGGGAGGCAACACAGTCACAGGTTCTGGAGATTAGGATGTGGACATCTTGGGGCGCCATTATTCCACTGACTCCAGGCACTATGTCAGGAGGCTGCCTGGCAGGTTTGAGGCCAAGCAAGTTTGAGAAACGAGGGACACAATGTGGCCGGGATAGGGAGAGTGAGGAGGATGGAGGGACTCGGCTAATGCCCCGAGTGAGCGGAACACCCGCTCCACTAGGCCCCCGTTGTCCACGCACAGTAGAGATTAAGGAGCAAGACGTGAGTAAGATTTCTCAATTGTGCCACTATTGACACTCTAGGCCACCTAAGTCTTTGCCGTGGGGACATCCTGCACATCGCGAGTTGTTTGGCAGCATCCCTGGTCTCCGCCCACTCAATGTCAACAGTCACAAGAAACAAAAATGTCCCCTAGGGGGCAAAAATCGTCCCCTTCAATGGTCGAGACCCACTGTGAAGAGAGGAATGATGGGATCAAACATGTTTTGAAAGGCTCGCTTGTCTGAAAAAAAAATTCAGACATGGCAATTTAAATAACCAAAAGTCATACAAAATTATGTTGAACTGCACTGCCGGCGTGAAACTGCACCAGTCTCACCAGGGAAAAGCACACGACAACCGAGAGAACGTCCTTGTCCGTTACTCTAATAAAATTCGCAAAGAATGACGATACTTAATGATGCGAAGGAGAAACAGAAATCAGGACCCTCGATTGCCGTTAGTGGCAGTGTGAAGTGGAGAAGTCATTTTGGAAGGTGATTTGGTGGTAAATGTCGCAGCTTTCAATGTACACGTCTTTAGTCCCAGGCATTTCATTGCTGAGTATCTGTCCAATGAAACAGTCATTTCTGCAAGGCTGGGCCTGTTAATAGATGTGTACTGTTTGTGAAAAGGAAAAACTGGAACCATCTAGATGTGCATCCATAGAGGGATGGTTATAACCATTATGGAAGCTATGCATCGTATACTATGTTTAACTACACTAGGCTTAATTTATTCAAACGTTTACATAAAAGACTGGAAGGTTTTACACCCAACCATTAATGGTGGGAGGTAGGACTGGGGGGGCGTGGGGGAGATAGGTGGACTCTATTGATTGTGCCTTTGACAAAAACAATGTATTCATGTGTTATTTATGTAATAAAAATAAAGAAAATACAAATGATGTATATGCACGTATCTATGTAAACATGCATGTGTTATATGTGTTGATATGTACAAACACCCACATGCACGTGCTCCTGACTCTGGCGTGTGTATGCACTTATGTGTGTGTGTGTGTATGCATGCACGTGCACGCGCATGCACACACACACATACCCCAAGCCCCAGCAGGTACTGCCCTGGGTGCATCCCGCTCCTAGGTAGAACCACTGGTCTCCTCACGTATTTCTGTTAGTTGTGAAGGAGTTTATCTCCCACATTGGTTAAAGATCACATGTGAGCCCAGCCCGTAAACCACACAATTTCTTCCAAACACCTGGAACGAGGCAGGTGTTGAGTAGCAGCACAGTCTCCCAGTCTCCCAGCAGCTTCTCTGTGTGGACGAAGCTACCAGGGTCACCCACACAGACCAGCTGTCCTCCGCAGCCGCGATCCCGAAACACTACTTTCATTTAAAAGATACGGACAAAGTGCAGCGTCCTCCGCTGAATAATTTTTTCAAATACTCAACTTTTTGCCCAAATGTATTATCTCAGCACTTAAAAGATTACTCACTGCGTACCGATACCATCTCCAGAAAACAAAGAAATCGCTTGCTGGGTCTGGTAAATGTCACAGCAAAACACGTAACAATTATCTTCCTAAGTGTAGCAATCATCTAGTTTCTGCGTTTTATACAACACAGCAAATTCCAGCACCCACATTGTACAGTTCCAGTAGAAACATGCAAGACTGAGCAGAGGAATACCCAGAAGGGACAATAGCCCTGACAAACCCCAGTCAGCTCGAGAGAAGGAATGCGTGCTAGATGGAGAATCCGAGCTCGGAGATAAGCGGCGTGGCTGAATGGACTTGGCCGCGGTCCACGTGCAAATGTAAAGCCCACCACGAATACATCGGGAAAAGCCAAGAAGGGCTGGGTAGAAATGCCTGGGCAAACAAAGGCCCATGTCAGTTCAAACCGGCCCTCCAGGAGGGAGTCAGATGATCTGCTTTTGTTGCTATTTTTACATTTTCTAAAAAGCCAACAAAGTGGATTTCCAGACATCCATGAATGATACAGTATACTGAGCAGGCCTAACTGTTGAGCTTCCAGAAAAGACCCCCTCACTTCGCTTGGCATTCAGCTCCTTCTCCCCCGCCCCTCCCCAAGGTAATAGTTCCTATGTGACTAAGGAAACATTAAAAAGATACGCCTCACAGCTTTCCAAAGCACATATTTGGAAGTCGTTAGGTTTTAAGACTCTTTCCAGAGGCAAAGAAGAGAGAAAGTCTCTAAAAAAAAAAGGACATGAAAACTAGGGCAGGGTCAGAATATTGAAAACAGGGGCTCTGGATACACGGGGAGAGACGTGACACATTAAAAATGCCACGCGCTTATGAGGACTCCACGCCACCTCTTGGTTTTGCCCAAGTTCTATGGTTAAGACCGAGACGGTGGGAGGGAAGGTAGGAGGGAAAGACAAATTGGAAAATGCACAGACTAAGTCAAATCTCGATTTTCAGGAGGCAGATGATTTACAATATAGGTTAACAGAAATGGCTGCCTTTCAATTCCCTCCATCAAAATGAACTAGATTAGGGACTGCTATGACCTGCTGACCTAATCCTTATTAAACTGTCTTTTAAACCAAGATACGTGGCTTTGTCCATTAACCTATGGAGTTAGAAGCCACATATATAAAAAATAAAGCAGTTTTGCTTAAGCTGGTCTGAGGGGATGATGCTCAGACGAAAGGGAGGGGGGGAGGATGAGAGGAGGAAGGAGAAGGAGGAATGGAGGGAGGGAGTTCTGAACTACCTGAGGATAAGGAAAGATGGAAGTCTCTATTTTTATTAAATCGTGTCTTTATAACTATCTGCAATATTGAGAATTCTACCATTTTAAATGCATATGAATTTTTATCAATGTATTAAGAAGCTACACGTAAATGAAGATCTTTTAGCTTGTATTCTATCAGACAGAGCTTTCTGATAAAAGCGGGCAATCACACATTGGAACCCCGAAAAACCTCTTCCCACAGGAGACAGGAAGTAAGCAAAAGGCAAGATTCGAAAAAGGAGCTTCTTACCTCTTTTTGGCTTCTTCATACTGCCAATTAAGCCTGACTCGGTCTACAAGTCTTGTTTTATCGTCAAAGACAAACTTTCCAAAACAGAGGAGAAAAAAGAAGGAAAACATATTAAAAACATATTTTCAAAATAGAATATTCATTTAAACTTTCAGCGACAACGAAGAATATTTTAATTTATCTTTCCGCTTCCATTCCTCAAATGTCTAGAAGGAAATACTAAATAATATTCGGTGGCCACTTCTGATCAGTGGGGTTGGGAGTAGGACTGGGAAGACCTCTGCTTTCCCAACACTGATGGATTAAAAACAAAACAAAACGAAACAGTGAAAGTGTATTCGTTTACTGTGTAATTCCAAACAACAACAACAAATTAAGTTTTCAAATAAATAGTGAATTACTTAGTCAAAGTTGGTACAGAGGCCAAAAAAAAAAAAAAATCATCCAATTTTGTGCAGTATATTCTCTCATTCTTCAATAAATGCAAAGTAATGATGATCTCCTAAGAAGTCACGAGATCTGAAGACAACAGACTAGCTGTGTGAGGTGTGGCCTGTAGGACTCCTTTGAATGATACACAGCCTGTTAAAGAACCGAAGGAAAAGGAAAGAAAGGCCGGGATTGTGGTGCATCCACCTTAGGAGTTAGAGCTGAAACGTGGTGCTCTGCAGTAATCACTAGTTGTACTTAAAATATTTTCACATCAATTACACTGAAATCAACAAAGTCCTAAGGAAAAGGGGAAAAAGGACCCATACGGGAGGTAACCGTAGCTCACCTTGGTTACTTTTTCCTTCATTTCTGGAAATATATGACTCCAGTTTCAAACAATTTTCTCCATCTGTAGATCTGACCCTACTAGACCATATATTATGGCCACTACACCTTTATTTATTTTTCAAAAATAATGTCATGTGAACAAATATTTGAAAATACTCTGCCTGAATGATTAGTGATGAATTTATTGGTCCACGTCATATAAGTGGATCCGCGGTTCAAACCTATGTTGTTCAAGGGTCAACTGTATTTTTCTATAGCAAAATGATCTATCTTCTATAGAGAGCACAGGGGTTTAGGAATCAGAGATGTTGGTTCAAACTCAGACCTGCCTCTCCCTGACCACGTGAACTTAGGTAACCTGGCACCCCGATCCCTTCATCTGTCTCAAGGGCACAGAAACTACTTAAATCAAGATAACAGCCTTGAGGCTGCCAACCCAGGCCAGCCCCAGTAAACTCATAAAAAATGATAATTTACTGCCGGAGTTATTACGACAGCATAACCGGCCACTCTCCCCCCGACATTTTTAGAATATCTTACCTAAATCATTAGAGAACCTTTGATCTAACTGGTTTCTCTCAAACCGGTTAAGAATCTCTCAATTATAATTCTTTCCTTCCTGCCAAAACCTTTAGGCAAAACTGCTGGACATTTCTGATTTAGCGATTCCTCTCTGTGTATTATATAGATGGTGACCATGTTCTTTAAACTAAAGATGCCTGATCAAAAATGTCTGATTGTACTTTTGAGAACAATGAGGGGAAAACTGAAAATAGGGCTGTTCCAGGACATCTAAGACATAGGAAGTCATTATTTACTAATATTATGCTCCCCTCAAAGAGGCACTATTTGCCAAATTTTCAAAATATTAGCTAATTACTTAAAATCCAGAGTTTTTTTGGTCAATGTTTTTTCCCTTTTTTCTTTTATTTAATTTTGGGGAGGGCACTCTGCATTCCATTGATATTTCACCTTTACTTAATAAGCCCAAAGAAAAAGCCATCCAAGCTGTTTATCCATCTGTAACAAATAAATTATAAGCTTCACTCAACGATATTACAATAGTAGTGTCTTTAAGTATTTACCACTCTGCTTCAAATGGTAATTGCCTACTTTATCTGTGTGGCTAACTCAAGGTCTCGCTAGACATCAAAAGCAGCATTATGAAATTCTTCCAAGTCCCAAACAAAATTAATTTTAATTCGATTTCCTGACAGTCTTTTAGAAGAACAAAAAATAGCACCAATGTATACCCAAGGGTGACAAAGCCACGAAGCCTTTGAAAATCACTGGTCTAAGTCAGAGATCAGCAAACTAAGGCCCGCAGGCCAAATCCAGCCCGGCACCTGTTTTTGTAAATAAAGTTTTATTGGAAAACAGTCCTGCTCATTAGTTTACATGTCGCCTATGGCTGCTTTTGCGTTATACCACCACGGCTGGGTAGTTGTGGCAAAGACTGCATGGCCTGCAAGACCTGAAATATTTACTATCTGAACCTTTACAGAAAAAGGTGGCCCATGCGCTAAAAAGTCAGACGTCTATCAAAAAAAAAAAAAAAATCTTAACTCTCAAAAGGATTCTGCTCTTTTGAAGAATCCAAATCACAAGGTTAAAGGTAACAAGTAATTCAACTGCACCCCAGGCTGCATGCAGAATCTTCTCAGCTGGATGTGAGAAACTATTTTTTCTTCAAACGTAATGGCACAAAAGCCAAAACATTTCTGAAGAGAAAGTGGAAAAGTAAAGCAAATGACTGATGGCAACACGAACGAACACGGCCCTTTCCTCAAGGCCCTTCCCCACAGCGAGCATACCTCTCCGATGATGTCGGTCTGAGACCCAGCGTCGCAGCACTGCTGAGGTGAAGAATTGCCATGCGCGCCTGCATTGTGAGGGAACTCTTGCAGGGGTTCGGTAAGAGAAAAGCTGTTCTTGAAGCCGTCGGTGAGCTTGGCCAGGCTCTGGAACAGAATGAATGAGCTACTTGAACAGAGACGGTGCTGCCTCTCCCTCTCAAAGCGGTCATTTCACTAGGGTTCCAGGTTGACTGCTGTAGCACTGGAGGGTTGGCCCACACCAACCCTCACTCTCATTAGATTTAAAAGAAAGGTCTTATAAATAAACAGCTGGACAGATAGATGATAGATAGATAGATAGATAGATAGATAGATAGATAGATAGATAGTCTTTCACCACAGGAACCTTTAATAAAATTCTCAGTAATTAAGTCAGATAGCAATTGAGTCCTCCTGGCAGCATGTGAGTAAAATAGAGAACACCTGTGGTAGCATTTTTAGTGTTTTTTCAAACATGTATGTTTCCTAAAAAGAAAAAAAAAAAAAAAAACAGAAAAAGGCATTCTTTCCAAAAAAAGCCAAACTCATAGAAACCAAGAGTAGACTGGTGGTTGCCAGTCTGGGGGGCAGGGAAAATGGAGAGATGTTGGTCAAAGGGTACACACTATCAGTATAAGATGAATAAGGTCTGGGGATGTAATGTACAGTGTGGTGACTGTAACTGGCAATACTGTACTACATATTTGAAAGTTGCTAAGACAGCAGATCTTAAAAAGTCCTCACCATACGCACGCAAAAAGGTAACTATGTGAGGTGATGGATGGGTTAACTAACTTTATTGTGGTAATCATTTCACCATATATATCAAATCATCACATGGTATACCTTAAATTTACAATAAAGCAGGGGCAGGGAGCATTCACATCTCAAATGTTCTATCAATAAATGAGTCCAACAGAGATGAATGCTAACTTGAGATCTTTATAAACCACACAGAAGGTGAAAATAGCTCCCAGACGATGTTTATGTATTTTTATAACCTGATTTTTCAATCATAATTCTACATGGTCAAAAGTCATCTCATATAGATGTTAGTTTGCCAAAAATTAGAGTAAGTATGTATTCTGGCACATAGATCCCCTGTGGGTGAAAGTTAAAGAGAGATCAGATTTTCTACAATTTTTTAAAGAAAAGACTGTTTCTGCAGACACCAGAACGCCCAGGTACAATATAACTCATGTAGCTGACTCTGGATCTAGACGAAGGCGTCCCGAATGGCCCAGTATTGGTAAGCTTGTATAAGAAAGACCAAACAGCTTGGCTGATTTCAGTACAAGAGGACCTTGCCCGTGCCTCTACCTGAAGCTTCTCAGAGAAGTTGCTGAGCCTCCATAGTGGGGAAGCCAACCGAGCTTGCCCCAGCTCTGCAAACTCGGAAGGACAGGAGGGCCAGCTCGGCCTCCTGGGGCAAGGCCTCTGTGTCCCTGTGGGGAAGCAGGGGTTATGGCTTGGCCTAGATGGGTAACGTCCACAGAGCACCTCATGCAATGCCGCAAGCAGACATCCCAGTGAATGGCAACTGTTCTCCTTGCTACCAGTGCTCAGAGAAAATCTAATGATAGATTATTTACCTCTTATGACCTGGAGAGGGCGTCTGAAAATATAGATTTCTGGGTCCTACCTCCAGAGATTCTAATCCAGTAGGTCTGAGGTAAGGCCCGGTAATCTGCAATTGAACGAGCAGCACAGGGACACTCCACAAGTCTCGCCCATCCTTGACCTTAGGAAGCAATGCCCTGCAAGGCAGTTCCATGTGCACCTGTCCCACCTGGCCTGTGAGTCTCATCTTTGCTACCCATGTCCTTCTGTGCCTTACATTCTGCAGAATCGAGACAAATGCCTACCAGGTACTAGGTGCTCACTCAGTGTGTTAGCAAAATATAAAAACTGTAACGGGAACAACTGAATGTATCGCGGTAGTGAGCACAGATACCAGCGTACATCCATCTGCAAAAAGTCAGCTTTTTCTAAAAATAATAGAAACTACAGGAGCTGAAGGGGCAAAAAACTAAAGTAATATATAGCCACGATGATCCTAGCCATGTAATTAAATCTATCCACATGGTAGAATATTATGCGGCCATATGAAGGAATGAAGAAGCTCTTTGTGTACAGATATGGAAGAAGGTACAGGGTACGATCGTTGAGTGAGGGAGCCGGTGCAGAACAGCAGGCACAGTCCTAGCTCCCTGTGAGGGCAGCTGAGCATGTGCTCGGGCACGTGTCTGCAGAAACACTGGAAGGGTCCGCAAGAAGCTCATAGAAGTACTGACGGGTGGTGAGAGAATGGGGAGATGGCAAGACTTATCGTAGACTTTTTAAATTATTTTGAGGACTGAACAATATGACTGTATCACCTACTGTTTGGCTTGTATTGTATTCTGCAAAAAGAGGCGTTGAATTCCTAACCCCGAGAACACGTGAATTTGAGCTTATTTGGAAATCGTCTTTGCAGACGGACTGAAGTTAACACGAGCTCATACTGGATTAGGGTGGATTCTAATCCAATGATATGTGTCCTTCTAAGAGAAAATTTAGACACAAAGATGCAGGGAGAACACCACGTGACAACCAAGGCAGAGACTAGAGTGACGTGGCTACAAGCCAAGGAACACTAAGGACTGCCCGCAGCCTCCGGAAGCTGCTTCAGAGAGAACATGGCCTGAGGACAGCAGCCTCTTACTTGCATCAGGTCCCGCCTCTCCTTCTCGCCTGTGCAAATGGCCTTCTTGATGGTCCGAAGCTCGTTCATTATAGCCTGTGCCTCATCCAGTTTGTAGCTGGTGTGCGCATTTGACATCTTACGATCGATCCTGGTTAAAAGATAAAATAAGAGTCACTCCGTGCGAGATTAAAAAATCCCATTAAACGACCAAACGAAAAAAACTCAAAAGCTGCATAGAAACGTAGGAAACAGTTAAAAACAATGTTTTGGTGAAGGAAAGTAACGATGCACACAACCTTCCTTGTGGCAAACACTAAGAGACGAGACTCGGCTGCTAGACGACTTCCTTTGCTCCTGGACCGGCCTATGCAGGTGAGGAGCTCTGAGTCAGGATTCCACGTCCTCTACTAACGACTGCGTGACGGGATCACTGGTTTGAGTGACAGCCTGGGATTGAAACTCCCCTCTTAGAGAGGAGCGCCATGTCTTATTCGTTTATCCGTAGCATCTGGATTAGTGGTCAAAAATGTCCATGAAATAAAATACGCGTGAGTTCTGTGTGCAAGGAGAACATATGGGAAACGGCAAAAAGTAGTGAACTCAGTAATGATGCCTTGGACAAACTTGGAAACTCTTATGCCTCCTCTGTGTGTGCCTTTCTTTGATCTCTTCTGGTTCTAATTGATCTCTCTCTCTCTCTCTCTCCCTCTCTCTCTGTCTCTCTCTCTCTCTCTCTCATTCACCTCCTTAATTCTTTCCTTCAACCCAAACGTCTCTTCACCCCTCCTTACACCCCTCCCTCCCTCCTCGCAGACCACGCCCACACGCCCGCCCCTGTGCACACAAGGCCTGCTTCCTGCAAGTAGAAGCAGAGCACTGACTGAGATGACACGTGGCTCTGGCCTTCCAAGAGCACGCGCTGTCCTGTAGCGCACACGTCATTTGTCACATCTTCCATACCTAAGTCTTGAGGCTCGGGGCTAAAGATGTTGGGATACTTTGGTCCAGAAATGGAACGGACTCCCCTGCAAAGTCATTAACTTTCGTTTCAGGTTCCAGCTACACTTTATGCAGCTTCTGGTTCTAAATTGCTGCCCGCATGTTCACTGAAAATCTGGATGGATCCTTAACAACCAGCCCAAGTGCCCTGACTTTCCACTCACAAAAGCATCCTGGCCTGCTGGTGAGTATGAGTGATACTCCAGCTCTACAATGGGACCCTGAGCAAGTCACGTCACCTCTTTAAACCTCAGTTTGCTGATGTGTCGCATAGGTTTACAAAAAAGTTTCTCTTATGGAATGAGAAAACGTAAGGAAAGGTCTTACCTGACAGAGGCCTGGCATGTCATGTTGGTGGTGATTATTATTATTATCAAGATGATACTGAATCTCCTTATCCATGGCAGAAAAAGTAAATAATTTACCAACTCTGGTACTTTATTATCATTAACAAATTCCTGGCCACATATGTCACAACTCACAGCAAAAGTCAGCACGGGAGCTGATCTGAGCTGTCAGCACCCTTGGAATGAGAGAAGGACAAATAGAACAAGCAGGAAACCATTCCCTCCCTTTGGAATAGGCTCCGGGGCTCGGCAGCAGCGCTGTCACTGCCATCAGCTACAAATCAAATATTTACGGAAACTGGTCCCCAGTCTGCTCTTCCGTGTAAAGCAGATGCAGGCGCACCATGGGACCCCACACGTTAATGGTGACACCCCTAAACCCCAACGTGGCCTGGCCATGTGTTTTTCCATTTTAGCTATTCTATGGAGAACCAAGGCAGAAATAAAAGGCCATCCATCTCACGGCAGCGCTAAGTCTGCCAAGGAAGTGGCCTGACTTTTCTTGCAGAGAAATCTAGACTCGTTTACATACTAATGTCTTCTTGTAGTCACCTTCTGATAAAAGGCTTCCCAATACATCTCATTTAATGCCCCCAAACCACAACCCACATAGGTTGATGAAGTCTGTAGAAAAGGGCTACATCATTTCCAGACAAAAATCCTGAGGCCAGAAAAGTCTGATTTTTCTGTAACAGTCAATGAGCACCATCTCTGCTGAGCAGGTCTACTGGCTCCTCCAGAATGAAAAATACGGGCAATGGATCATCACCTGACACTGACACCCACATAGAGAAACGAAACTCTACTGCATTAAAGAAAATCGTTTCAATTGTTTGAGAATCAATACTGGTCAAATAGCCATAGAGGTCTAGACACATAATCATTGTTCAGGATGCAATGAGGGACGCTAACCATGTCAGCTCCAGCTCCGTACTTAAGTGTTGTGGTTTCTTTATGGGTTTTAGCAGCTACAATGCCTAAGTGTGGCCACCAGGAGACCCGGGGATGG
Organism: Pteropus alecto; assembly: GCF_000325575.1. Classification (NCBI taxonomy): domain Eukaryota; kingdom Metazoa; phylum Chordata; class Mammalia; order Chiroptera; family Pteropodidae; genus Pteropus; species Pteropus alecto. The sequence goes on from NW_006431911.1 coordinate 2,251,234, forward strand.
AGCCAGCATTCTCTCAAGGCACCTTGCCTAACACTGGTAACGGCTGCCACATGGGGAAAAACAGGCACCAATTCCCACCATAGAGAGGGATCGGCAGCCCTGTAATTCATTCCATAGGTGGGCACTGCAGAAGGCCTAGAAGTTCAACTTCAAGGTCACAGACCTGGGCTCTGGCCTTAGTTCTATACAAGTGGCTCTGAGACCCTGAAGAAGAATGAAGACTGGCCTAGAGCAACTGCTTTCACTGTGTTCCAAGGATGTCTCAGTGTGGTGAGCAGGAGTAGCTAAAGAGAGAGCCTGCATGTGGCTGGGGAACCCTCACTCCTGCTTCGGCAAGCACCAAACCCCCACCTTTGCTCTGTCTCAGCTTGTCTGGGTCCACAGAAGATATTGTTTGTGGAAAAGAAAAGGAGGAAAGATTCCACTGTTCAAAAAAGTCTGAAAGCTATTAGAGAACGTGATCTCAAAGTTCTAGGAATTTCTGAAATACTATCATTTAAAAAAGTTATATATCATTGTAGAACATACAATTGTACAAAAAGGGTTATATATTATATAAGTATAAGATTATATAACCACACTTATGTAGTATATATTATTTGATTATATTACATGTTATATAAATAGCATGTTAAAACAACTCAATGTATCAAGCACCCACTAGGTGACAGGGTCTTGCTGCGTACTTTACGTTTGTCCCCTCATTTAAGCCTCTCAACAGCATTATTAGATAGCAAAATCTCAGATTTTATAATGAAAATATTGAGGCTCAGAGAGATTAACTAAGTGGCTCAAGATAACAAGCTAATATCTGGCAGAGCCAGGATTCAAACCCACATCTCCCAATTCTCAAGTCTGCACAGGATCACTGGTACGGAAATGCCCCTTGTATCCACAGGTGTACCCCGACTCAGAGCGGCCAAGGTAGGGTCCACAGGCTTTTATATGGGCAAGAAATGCCTCACAGAATCCAAATAACTTCCGTTTTTCAAATGTGATAGATTTTCATCTAATGAAAACTTCAAAAGACAAGAAACCTCTTCCTTCACGTCTGCAAAATTCATTTGGGTGTTTTCTCCCTTTCTTCAAATGCCCTCTAGAACTCTGGTCACATTCAGAGGATGTGCTCAATTAGCTGGTTGGTATTTTCTAAAATATCAACATATTCCATTTATAAGGAAAATCATAGCGTCTGGGATTGCCAAAGAACTGTCTTTTTCTTTTTTAAATTTTAATTAAGACCCCAAGATACTGCTTATACATCTCAAATAAAATGATAGAAAATTGATAACTGCTCAACAAAAGATGGTGCTAATAATGACCTAAGCTCTTACGCCATGAAGGATCAGTGCCTTTACAAGAGACTCCAAAGAGCTCCCCCGCCCCTTCTATCATGTGAGGACATAATGAGAAGGTGACCATTTATGAATCGGGAAACTGGCTCTCACCTGACATAGAACCTGACCATGAGGGCCCCCTGATCTTGGACTCCCAGCCTCCAGAACTGTGAGAAATAAACGTGTTGTTTATAAGCGACCCAGTCTGTGGTATTTTGTTACGGCAGCCCAAACAGACTGACAACACGGTGTAAAAAGAGTCCAGTGCACAGAACCCACAGTCTTTACTTTTCAACCCTCGACGTTTCTCAGCAGCTCTGGTGAAGTTAAATGACTTGCTCAAGGTCACGCAGCCAATAAGAGGCCCCATCGCACCAGCACTCAACCCCTTCATCACCGGGTTAACGATACACTCAAAGTCAAGGCCTCCAAACTCACACTGTGTCAAACCTGAAGGCCACCCACGCAGAAAGTCAAATCTTGTCCCAAAGTAAACTGGGGCTTTTTATGGTCTGCTTATGAAAGAAATGGTTAGAGAGAAAAGGAGAAGGCGCGGCTTCAAATGGTGACTACAGTACCGTTGAGAAGGCATTTTTGACATGTTTATCATCAAACCTCTTCTTCCCGCTGCCTGAAGTTTCCATATTTTTTGTTCAATTTAAGATGTCAAGAGAATTGCACCGGCAAAAGTAAAACCAAATGACTTCTTAAACCCACATCTTGAAGAAAAGGGTTGCCAGGCCTCTAAAGGTATTCCATGTTAATACCATGCATTACAACCCAAAAGAATGAGAAGTTTTGTTACAACTCTACCTTTTACATCACCAGCTCTGGCAGGGGGCCTTGAACGAACCTCAGAAAGCTTCCGGCAGTTTTCTATCAACAGCAGGTCCTGTGTGGAACGCCAGACCTGTCCCACAACCGGGAACAATGCTCTTTTTGTTTCCGCCCCCATTTCTGTATGTTTTACTGTTATCTGAGCAGTGCTGGGCTTTTCGCACGGGCTGGACCTTATGTGCTATGTTAATGGGACATTGTTGGTCTAAGCCTGTTCTAACTGTGAACAATCTTATTCTCTTCTGAAAGCACTAAATCCCCTCGGACAGAAAACACTCATTTCAATATTGAATACTGCCTCGTTCTGGTACTGAATGCTCAGGAGAGAGTAGTCACTCTTATTTAAGGAGACACGTGGGTTTATCTTCACTCATACCACTCCATCAGGGAAGAAGCTCATCCGGCAACTAAAAGGTTTGAAGCAAAGAGGCCACCTGACTAAGAATGTACCTCGTGGAAACTGGTTATTGGAACGTTTACTGAACATCCGTTTCTGCGACTTGAATAGCAGTAGTAAGAATAGGATTTCTTAAAGTACAATATAATAATATGTAGAAGGAAATGCTAGAGGGACGTTAGTAAGAAAGTGACCGGCCGGTTCACAGAGGCCTCCCTGAGATCGTCGCAGCCCAGGCCCTCACTCTGAGGGTGCCAGTGTCCGAGAATGAAGTGAATTGTGGGATGGCTCCCAGCAGGCAGGAGCAGCGACATCAGCCAGTCTGCACAGCACCGGGCCTGGTCCATTCATCCCATGGAAGCCTGTGCTGTGCCTAGAACTAACTGTCTGGGTCCTGAGGATTGAGCAAAGAACAAACCAAGTCTTTACCCTTGTGCAACACGATGTTAGTCAAGGAAACAGACAACCAAAAATACACCGTTATGTCAGGCAGTGATCTGTGTTTTAAGGATAACAAAGCTGAGTTGGGGAATGGAATTGTGACAGAGAGGGCTCCTTTTTAGATTCAGTAGTTAAGCAAGGATCTTGTCGAGATGTCATCTGTCCAGAGAACTACAGAAGGGAGGGAACAGGCATGCAAGAATTTGAGGGGAAGAGTGTTCCGGGCACAGGGAGCTGCAAGCCCCAGTGCGCAGACCGGCAGGGTGGCTGGGGGGTTGGGCCAGGTGACTGAGGGTGAGACTGGAGGAGGGGAGGAAAGGAGGTCAGGACAGGGGGCCAACATCCCCCCAGAGCCTGGATTACATTCTAAGTGAGAGAAAAAGCCACAGAGGGCCACCATCAGAGGAGACATTTTAAAAGACTCCCCATGGCTACGGTGTGGGAAAGGCAAGCCATAGCAGTGACTGGCAGAGCCATCACAGTGGAAGCCATGAGAGGGAATAGGTGCCAGGTACGGAAACAGCACACCATGAAAAACAGGTAGTAAGAAGGCAGTCAGGGCAGCGCTCCCCCAAAGCGTCCTGGGCCATCACCCCAGCACTCAGGGACGTTACAGGTGTCATGGCAGAAAAAGGCTTCAATGGCACATAAGCGTGGGAAAGTCAGGGTGAAGCAACGTTAAATGAGCTTCCTGGCTGCAGAACAATTCGGAATCTAACACGAGGTACATTCCAGGAGATCTAGAATAACTAGAGAGAGAAATCTCCCCACACCCATTGGCACACTCAGCACGTTCCTGGGCATCACCCATCTGGGAAACTGCATACGTTCTAGCCGAGTCCTCCCCCTCTGCCCCTGGATGCTAGGAACCAGTTACAGGAAGGTAATTTTTCAAAATGAGCTTCAGAAACGTTAGGGCAGCAGAGCCCAGTAGCTCTTTCACTGGAAAAGCTCGATTTTTCTCATAAATGTTGCTTCTATTTTCTGAAGACTTTGATAAAAGGCGGCAAGAGAAATGCAAATGACAACTACACTGAGATACTATCGCTCACCTATGAGACTGGCAAAAATGCCAAGGCTTGACAACATATTCTGTTGGCAAAGCTGTGGGAACAGGAACGCTCATCTATTAGCGTTGGGAGCGCGAAACGGTGCGACCCCTAGAGACGGGAATTTGGCGATATCTAATAATACCTGCAATACATTTACCTTTGACCCAGCAAACTCGCTTTTGGGAACTCATCCTGAAATCTTTCACACCTCCATGTGCGCAGCATTAGGTTAAAAGCTGCTGGGAAACATTATAAATGGATGTACGAGGCAGACAATGCCAGAACCCACTGATAATCCTAATACTCCCTTCCCCCACCCAAAGAGAAAAGCAAAACAACTTGAACTTGAATCAGATCGAGCCTCTCAAACTAATTACACCAGTTTGCATAAATAGCAGGGGGCACCCGTGCGCATGCGAGCAGCTAAACCAACTGTCAGGGAAATTCTAAGGGCAAGCAAATTAGTTTCTTCAACAAATAAGTGGTCAGAAGGAAAAAAAAGAAGAGGGGCGTGGAGATTAAGAGGTACACCAACCAGAGCTACTGTGTGGGCCTTGTCTGAATCTGGACCCGAACAAGCCGGAAATAGGGAAACTCGCTAGAGAAGGGACGATATTAAGAGATTACCACTAACTGGGGTATAGGTCTTATAGTTATGTTTTCAAAAGGAGTCTATAAGTTGAGGAGAGATATTTATGGATTAAATATGATTCTGGGATTTGCTTCCATGAGGCAGTAAGAGCTTGGGGGATGAGCGAGGTGAGATAAAGCAAGATTGGCCGCCGTGTGCTTGGCTGTTGAAGTGGGATGAGGGGTACTGGAGGGTTCCATTATACTGTTCTCTCTACTTTTGTGTATGGCTGACATTTTCCATCATTAAAAGTTTATATATATTACACACACACAATTTCTATCATTAACCCAGAGACTGTGTTCATGGCCAGCTCCCATCTACAAAAATTAACAACATACATAGACTTAAAAAAAATACAAAAGGTTCTTTTTTCCTCACTTGGACCCAAGCGTAATGATGGATTTTCTTGCTAGTCAGGAAAGTTCACCAAGATAAACAAGTCGAGTTGAAAATGTTATAAGCGGCCAAACTCCTGGTGAGGTGCTCTGGAAAAGGACACACTGGATATTCTGGGAAGCAAGAACAGCAGAAGTGTTTCTGGAGGAAAACCTAGGGTCTCTGCCTTAAACCTGTGTTGGTAATAACATCCGAGAAGCCCATGTACGGACAACGGCTCATGCACGCTCCGCACTTAGACTTAAGATTTTACAGTATGGGGGGCGGGGCGGGATCACATTATCGATGCTTATCAAAGGTTTTCAAAACTTCTCAATAAATAACAGCAATCTGCATGATCTGATTTATAAGGGCCCATGTTCGATATCAGAAAAATAACGAGGCTATCTTCGTCTCATACACAGCCTGTGCAACTCGGAGGAAGGTGTTAGATGATTTTTCGCTTGCAAAGAATTTTAAGCATGGCGTCGGTGCCCATGTTTTCTCTCCTTCCTGTGAGATTGTGTCACAAAATAGAGTGAACGTGTATGGTGACAACACAGGAGCTGGTTAAACGCTGCCTGTCGAGGCAGTTCCATCTGGAAAGCTGGGGTGGGGACCCGGGACCTAGGCCAGGTCCAGAACTTTCCCCCATGCCACTCCTCAGCCTCCACTGGGGAGAGTGGATATACCCGCAGGCTCTGGCAGGGAGTGAGGACTGTCCCCTTGGTGGGGACATGTTTACCATCACTGCTCCCAAACGTGGGATCTTGCTAAAGAAAGCAGAAAACAAAAACAAACAAACAAAAAAAAAACCCAAAAAACGCAAACGTACCTGCCCTTCTGTTTGCAGGGGCGCGACTCATACTCCATTCTGGCTGCAGGTGTGAGGTCACAGCTCTCCCTATACTGGACTCTGCTTTCTGTCCAATAAACCTATACAAACCTGACTGCCTTTTCCTATTCTTAAAATTACTTTGACTCCAAGAGATGAATGTACTTCCTAGCAATGCTAAGGGGAAGGGGTTTTCTCAGTCCCCTGAGCCCTGGCCCTTTTCATTTTCTAGAGCGTTCAGTGTCAGCCTGACATCGTAATATAACCTTTGTCTTTGAATAAAGAACTGGAGATGGCAGAGTGATGGAGGCCAAGCAAAGGAACAGGCGCTGGGCCCGGCAACGCTGCTACAGAAGGCAGAGCCGGTGGGGAAAGGTGCCAGGCCGGACACCCCTCTGAGGCTCAGGGCTTCATGAGACCTCAGAGTGCTCCTCAACCACCCTGAACCTCGATCACCTTCACCACAGCTTCTACAAGTGAGAATTAAATTAACTGCAATCTCCAGCTCGCACAATGCCTAGCACTGAAAGCAGGTATTAGGCACTGTGAAGTTTTAATTCTCGCCGGTAATGACAGAAAGCTACAGTGTGGCCAAATGAAAGAAGAAAACCAACCTCCAATTCAACGAGACAGTCCTAGCAACTTTTGAAGACCTACCAAATTAAATTACTTGCTTCTGCTTATTTCTTATCTATCCCCTTTAGCAGAAGTGACACAGGAGGAGGTGGCCACAGTGCACACAGAAGCACCTTAGAGGTATCTGAGTATCTGGAGGCTGGCTGGGCTGTACAGGGTAAAATGATGGAATGTATAGCGGTGCTCTGGGAAGCACCACCACAAACGGACAAAATAAGCATCAAAACCAGTAGCCGAGACTGAAAAAGAAGCTTGATTTGCTTAAGCAAAACTTTTTCAAAAAGCTGTAGTGACCATGGCTAATTGAAGGAAGCCTCATTGCAGATCCAAATCATAAGAGGATGCGTCCACACGCACGCACTGCTGAGTAATGGTAGAGAAAGCAAAATGCTGGCTGTATTTTCATATGGTGAGCCCTACCCCACAATGGGATGGTATTCAGAGATGAAGGCTTTGGGAAGTGATTAGATTTAAATGAGGTCACGAGAGTGAGACCCCATGATGGGATTAGTGTCCTATAAGAAAAGGAAAAGATATCGGAGACCAGAGCTCCCCCACAATCCCCACCATGTGAAGACGTAGCAGGAAGGCGGCCACCTGTAAGCTAAGAAACAGGCTCTCACCAGATACCAAATTTGCCAGTACTTTGATCTTGGACTTCCAGCCTCTAGAACTGTGAGAAGTAAATGTCTACTGTTTGCAAACAGTAGGCACAGAAGGTGTGAAGCACGCGCCCAAGTTCAGCAAGTGAAGCCGGGCTCTGAATCAAGAGGTAATGGACTCTCGACCAACAAGCATACAATACTCTTTCTTTAAAAAATTAATTCTTTCAGACCAACAATATTTATAAAATAACTTCTGTTCATCGAATTTGCTGACTCAATACAGCTCGCAGATAAGAAATTCTTCCCAAACTCTTAGTAGGGATAAGGTCTTAATGTAAAAATGCCAACGAGAGGAAGACCTATAGACCAGACGGTCCAATAGAACGTTCTGTGATGATGGAAATATTCTATTAACTGTGCTGTCTGATGCAATGGCCACTAGCCCAGTGGTTCTCAACTGGGGGAAAATGTGCCCTCCAGGGAATACCTGGCAAAATCTGGAGACATTTCTGGCTGTCAAAAACGGGCGGTAGGGTGTTACTGGCATCTAAGCGGTCAAGGCCAGGGAGGCTGCTAAACATCCTATGATGTACAGGGCAGCCTCCACCACAAAAAGGTTCTCTGGTCCAAAATGTCAATAGCACTGAGGGAGAGAAAATCTACACTAGCCACACGTGAGTACTGAGCACTTCAGATGTGGCTACTGAGACTGGGGGACTAAATTTTTTATTTTATTTCATTTTAATTACTTTGATTTTTAACTTTTAGAATAAAAAAAATGAAGACTAAAACTAACGAAGCTCGAATTCAAATTTTAAACAGCCATGTGTGTCTTGAACAGTGCAGCTATCGAGAATGTGCATAAACGTAAAATAAATGTCTTGCTTCCCAAGTATTTCCATTTAAAGGAATGAAGTATCGTCAAGGAAAAGGGAGATTCTGATGCTTAGGATTGGGAAATAATGAGCATCAATAAAAACATAGACACAAACGCCCATGAAGCTTTAGGACTCATGTCTAGGCACCAAAGAGGTCAGCACAAAAGGAGGTCACCGGAAACGCTTCCTTCGATCACCGGAAACGCTTCCTTTTATCACCGGAAACGTTTCCTTCTATCACCGGAAACGCTTCCTTCTATCACCATGGGCAACTCACTCTTGCAGGGTCTCCACCCCCTTTTCTTTGTACTGCAGTTCTTGCTTCATCTGGGTCAGCTCTCGTTTCAATCTAGAAAGCTAAAGACAAATTACATTTTTTTTTTACAAAAGAAGCTGTGAAAATTATTTCTACAGTTGCTATCACTCTCATCAAAGTCTCTAATTAGCTTGCAATTCATTGGATCATCTCTTCTCTCCATGAACTTCCATTTACATACATATCAAACAGCCACCCAAAAGACCTGCCAAAATCCCAGATCACTAACAGGTTCCTACCCATGTGGAACCGGCAACCCTTTTCTTTTTCAAGGTCTTGATTAACTCATTACAATTAGCAAACTATGTAATACTTTCTTCATCTTCCCTTCTACTTGCCATTCATAGATCCCACATATGAAATGCTGCGTGGTCTCAACTACCTGAAGGTCCGCCGCCCGGAGTGCTTATTTAAACAGATTCTGAGACCCACTCCAGCTTGTGTTAAAAACTCAGGGGGTGGGCCTGGGAGCTCACACTTTGAACCGACTCCCCAGGTGTTTTCTTAGATGCGCTAGAATTTGAGAACCGCTGCCCTAAAAGATAATGAAACACCAGCGCAGGGGGCTTTATTTCCAAGGTGTCTCCCGTGCTTGGTTGAAATGTAATAAAACGGTCCCCCTTCTCAGATGACCAAGACAAGGGCCGAGGGGGTGAACCGAGGGGTCCACAGAGAGGAGCACAGGCGGTTTTTTGTTAGGTGGGCTGAGGTTTTAAAATGAAACATTTTCTCTCCTATTGGAAAAAAGCGGAGAGTAAAACCAAATGTAATAATAATTCGTGAAATCGAAAATCTTATTAAAATAGGACTGCTGGACACACTGACCACCATAAAATGAACCACGATAATCGATGTTACATACAAACACATATGGGGCTTCTAATTGTGAAAACACTTGTTTTACTCACCCTATCCCGGCGACTCGCTATTTCCGCTTTAATTTGGTGTGGGTCATATTTGGTATTTGTTGAATATCCAGAGTAGGCTAAAGAGAAGAAAATATTTTATTTTATAATGGATCCTTTAAAATAAATAAATGCACATAGGTAGGACCTTCTGATTCACCATATTAAATAATTAAGTCTCCAATTAATTATTTAGAGTTGGTGCTGGCTTCCAAAGAATCACTATTTCACAACCTCAGATCTGAATGTTTGATTTTTGTATGAGTCCTTTCTACAGGATTCCACATAATAAAATAGATGGCTATACTTAAATTCGAACTCTGTTAACTTCAGCTGCAAAACTACTAGGGTTAAAAACCATATACACACAGGGAGGGAGAGGTATGATTATGGTATGGAAAACTGTTCTTATGATGTAAATAGCACATGTAGTATAAATCATTTTTATTTTCTTTTAAAATGCACGCGCACATGGGAGTCACTGGAAGGATAGAGCCAAAAAGTCAACTGTGGTTATTTTCAATGGTTTCATTACAAAAGATTTTAGTTTCATTTTCTTCATATCTATATTCTCCAGATGAACTGTTTGATGTAAGAAAGGAAAAAATGCTAACGATCTACAAAATGAAAAAGACAACTTTCTAGTAATGTAGATTACTACAGGCTTGAGAAAAAGCTATTCTTTCCAGGTTGTTTGTTCCACACAAACTCAAGTGAAGCACCCACACTTTTAATCCAGCAGCTTGTTTTGGATGGATGTTGAGCTAAAAGACATCACACACATAAATGCGTCCTTAAACAGTGCAGTGCACGTGATTTAAACTCCATTTACAGACACGGCATCATTACTATGAGTAGCCAATACCTGGGGGTGAATGAGACATGGAGAGCTGTTTATCTAAGAAGTCAGCCAATTTCTCTCTGCGCAGAGAGCTGTGAGCCTCCTCCGCTGTTTCAGCAGCTGGAGCGGCTCGTAGCTGTTTCTAATCCCATCACCCCTTTCACCTCTCTGCATGGTTATTTCCTGATGCTTCTGTCTCCTTTCTCTTAGGCTTCTGAAGCCACCAGCTTTTGTGCTGCAATGACTTGGTTTCTATTTCTTCCTCAGCTGGTGGAGTACTCCTGTCTTCATCTGTGGTCACCCCATACTGGTGTAATCTGCCTCTGGGTCATTCTCATGGACGTTGTCTGCTCAGAAGACCAATGTGCAGGGCCGGCATCCTTTGTTTTACTCCTTTGATCTGGGTACTCGAAGGCTGTCAGTCAGATAACTAGGTGCCAACACCTAGAAACTAGTTCAAAACCATTTCCTGGCTTTCTATTGGCAAGGATGGCTCAAAGCCATCGACTGGCTTAAACAGCAAGATTATTTAATAGTTTCAACTAGAACCACATCCAAAGTTAATTTGAGCAGTTCAGATATCTCCTTTTTAAAAAAACAAAAAACAAAAAACAAAAAACAAAAAAGTCATATGGAAAATCTACTATTTAAGCCTCCATCGGTCAGAATTTCAAACCACTAGAAATAAATTTCTGGAGGAGCTAAGTGTTTGCCAACTTTATCTCAAAAGTTCTTATATTTAGAATCGTACTCTCTCAAGACATGGAGTAAAATGTTTTTAAAATAGAATTCTTCCTTAGATGAAGAACGTCTGTTTCCAAATCCTGCAACTTCCATCTTGTCTGACTCTTTGGTTTCATTTCAGATTAGTAATGAAAGCAACACAATACTTCAAACAATGCCATTAAAAGCCAGAAATCATTTCTATAAAATCTCCACATTAAACTCCTGGGGCTTAAAAGTTCCTCAGACCTGAGCTTAAGGGGCTTCCTCCTGGGACCCAGATAATATGCAAATGAGCCTAGGGCTTGCTGACTCCTCATTTCCACTCTGTCAACCCGCCACTTTGCAGTTAAGGAAGACAATGCACACAGTTATCACCTGGGACCTTTCCCACCGGGGTAAGCCCCACCACCAAGGTCCAGGGAAGCGAACTGCGAAGTCAAACACTAGTAACCATGATCTGATGTCATCGGCACAAAACTTGAAATGCACAGGGGGGTGTAGCAGGTAAAACAGGACAAATACACAGCAACATGCTCCCCATTCTCCTTCCTAACTACCAGCACCCTGAGGGTGTCAGGTACCCACCTCGTCCCCAGGAGACTCAGTGTGTAGCCAGTCCCGGAAGTGTTACCTGATGATCCACGACACCACTAAGCCACTGAATCCACCAATGGGAAGCCACCTCACCTCGGAGAACTATTATGTGACAATGGATTTTCTTATAGTCCACGGCCATGGGAACTAGTCTTTTCTGTGACTTACAGCTGAAACCATCCTAAATGATAGACTAGGTTTTACTTATATTGATAGCAATCATGTTACATTTGCTTCAGTCTCTAAAACTGTAAGATTCCAGGACTGGGATGAGGGAAAAGGCAACTCAGGTACCTAAGACAGCGAGTACATTTTATCTTCAAATGCTAAAAAGAGTTGTGAACAGTTGTGAAGAGTTGGCATAACTTTTAATAATGTAATTCGATTTATACCAATTCTCAGTTCTTTATATCTGCCAGTAAGTTTAATGGAATCCATTTTTGGAGTCCAGGGAATAGCTCAGGACTCCAGACTCCATTTTTAACAGCATGCGCTACATAACAGTTAGAAAAAGAAGTATCTTTCTCTGTTATGTGTCCAATCTCAAAGTTTATGATCAATACCAGACTTTCACCTCTGAAGCTTTCTTCTCTCAAGCTGAGTGGGCAGAGCTATTAAATAGATTAAGGAGTCCACTCAGGCATACACTATTGTTTTTGATGACGTAATAATAAGGTTTTAGTTTAGCTGGGCCACAACAATGTGAATTAGTATACCTTGCTATTACAGGGTGCTTTTTACATTTATTTCATCTATTCTCATAAAATCTTTGTGAGAGATGATGATTATCCTCCTTCCACTTTATAGATTAAAGACTGAGTCTGTAGTGACTTGATTTACATTATGCCATCAGTCACAGAGGGACTCGTGTCTGGAACTCGGGCTCCTGTGGGTCAGCTGTCCAGCGCCCTTCCATCAGATTAACTTTTCCGATGTAAGAAGGGATAGCCCTCTGGCTCCCCAATGCCCATGGCCCAGTGGGTGAAATAGACCTGTGTATTTAATACTTAAAATGCTACTGACCACAGTACTCATCTTGGATTTTGATTGTACAGGTTATTGAAAGGGGGAAACGTGTGTGTGTGTGTGTCCGTCTGTCTCTGTCTCTCTCTTCCACACAGGCCTCCTCTGCGCTGTGTGAACCTAAGGTCACCCCAGGGGGATGATATGCTTTAAAAGATCAGTAGTCCCTCTCCAAAGACATCCTCTGGGCAGATTGCTCCTCATGACCAGGTGTGCACCCCCAGGCGTCAGCACTGACGAGAGTTGCTCAAGGGAGCCAAGGAAGACTGGCAGGAAGGAGGCAAGCCCTGACAGATTCCATGCTGACAGGTACTAATTACCAGAGCAGCGACAAATAACCAAGGCCAACAAAAGAGGGCATGACATTTTTTAAAGGCACCATAAGCAAAGGACCAAAAAAAGCAAGCCCACTCAGGGGTGACCTACAGAAGTAACACAAGAGACCACCAAATCCAAATCAAGAATTCTTTCTAGAACAAACTGGGGGATTATCTCTCGGTAAACATGTGTACTCCGCTACAACCTTCAAGATTGAATCTTGCCAACTAATAGCTATGAAAAATGCTGTGCGATCCATTTCTCTCCTGCCTGCTCCAACATGCTTGCATGAGATAAAACAAAAGGCTGAATGGATGGACTTCGGCCCTTATCCTAATCTAGATAACAGATGAGAAACCCTTTACCAGAGAAGAAAGGAAGATAATCTTTGTGGGAGGGGCTTGGAGCCTCAGAAAGAATGTTGGCAGGACCGATCACTGATAAGGTCAAGCTCCACCACCACCTAACTCAGGAATTCAGGATGGATCAGCACTTTCTCACCAG
>NW_006431911.1:2264837-2289135 GCF_000325575.1 Pteropus alecto
AGACGGTCACAGTCCACCTAGTCTAGTGGGTCTCAACTCTGGGTGGGGATCACCTGGGGAGCTTTCAAACAAATGTCTGGCCCCACTCATGTCCAATTAAATCAGAATCTCTTGGGGTGGGCCCAGGCAGCAGCAGTTTTGAAAAGTCCTTCAGGAGATTCTTACGTATGGCCAGGCAGGGTTGAAAACGACTGGTATATACCAGGGATTGGGAAACGTTCTCTGCAAAGGGCCGCATAGTCAATATTTTGACTTTGTGGGCCATATAGTCTCTGTCTCGACTCAACTCTGCCATAGTAGGTGCTATAGATAATAGGTAAGTGAATGAAGGTGGCTATGTTCTAACAAAACTTTATTTACAAACACCCTGAGTGGACAGGATTGAGCCTGTGAGCCATACACAAATTGTTGTCCTGTGGCTCAGACTATAATTTACCCCATGCGTGAATCCCTTCCAAAAGATTCTGTAAATGGTCATATACTTCATCTGAACATGTCCAGGGGCTAGAGCTTCTCGGGAAGAATGAAAGGGTAACTCCAGAAAAAAAAAGTTTCTGAAATAACGAACGTATTCAGTGTTAAAAGAAAGGCAAACAGAAGAACATATTAGAATGAGGAAAGTAGGAGAACACTCCAGAAAATGGAGCTGTAGAAAAAGTACAAGGTGTGTCTCAGGAGAATGAGTCCACTGCAGAGCAGTTCCATCCCAGTGCTCTACAAAGCATGAAACAAGACTGGGCACCAGACAACTAGCTCATAAAGTCACACAAATAAAGTTGGCTTCTTAGCCTCATGGGGACATGTGTGCTCAAATTCAGCAAAGCATCTAAGTTTGCTCTGGTCAGGGACAAAAAAGGTCAAGGATTAGATATTCTTAGATACCAGATGGTCCAATATTGACACAAAATCTTTCCTCTCCAATGAATGGAGTTTTATTCTGGTGATTTCCATAACTCAGGGGGAAATCTGTGAAGGGTGTTGGCGAGCTGCGCTTCCCCTCCTCCCGCCCTCCTCTGTCCCTTTCTGCTCCAATATTAGACATGGCTGTTCTAGTTAATTCCTCTGTTCATCATTATTGCCTTATTTCCCCCCCCCCCAGCAATCAGCCATTAGGGATAAATTGTGTCCCCCAAGTTTACTATATACTAACAATAGATGCTAAATAAAATCTGTTGAAAACTACATGAATAGTTTAGCAATCCTACTGTGGGGCCATGAGAAAGTCAAAAAGTAGAAAGTGCTCTGCTTTCCACTTGCCCCATTTAGTGTTGCAAAACAGTCAGATGACTTGTCAATTTATAACCGGTCCTTATTTCCAGATATCTTGAACAATGGGAGGGCAAGGTATATCCAAAAACACAGTCAGCTCGTTCAAGATGCCTCTTCTATATCTAGGAAACAGTACAGAGCACTGAAGGCTACATACACAAACAGATCTGGATTCAAATCCAGGTTCTACCGATTACTATGTATGTAACCTTGAAGAAGTAACTTCCTCCCCAGTATTCAGCTTCTCGTGTGTACATCAAAGATAATGTCATGTGCTTCACGATGTTGCACTCATAACAACGTATAGAAAACACTAGCTCATCGAACATCGGTTCCTTTGGCTTCAAGTCATTGCCAATGAAGGAATAATGAGAAATAAGTCCAAATGATATTCTGTTCCTAGGACTAGAGCCACCGCGCTTTAGATGACTAGCACTGACAGCGAGCTGAGCTGTGTGAGGCCCGAATGGCCGACTGCAGCCCAGGAATGCTACGAGTCCTACCACCAGCAGCTCCCGACGCGGCCCAGACCTCTGTAGTAGACATTTGTTAGATCATGACAATTCAAGCCAACAGGATCACTGTCTTGAACTTTATCCTGTGGCCAAAATAATTCATTTGAGTCATATCTAAGAATCTTCCTCATTTTAACTGGTAGTTCAGGTTCAATGGCAAATTGAAAAAGCTCGGTCAAAACTCCAGGGACAGCAGCAACCTGATAAACTACTTGGATTAATTCTAGATTCCATTCACAGTCTTTTCCCGTGATGACATAGGACCCAGCAAGATCCACTGGCCTCTCCAGGCCTTCATGAAAACGGGAAGGCCCGATCTGGCCACCAAGGCAACCTATACAAGTACAGAGGTTGTGTCTAGGCAGAGACTTCTAGGCGGTTGGGAAATGGAATCTGATGACCATGTTAGAATTTCAAGTCAACACCACAGAGTCATCTGTTTCCTCTACTGACGGTTTCTTCATAATAAAGAATGTCTTTTTTTTAGTAGGCATTAATAAAATCCCATGGAGCACAGGAAGGAACATAATTGCGTGTAATTCCCTCTCCGCCCAAATGTCAAGGGAGTGTAAAGCCCATAGAAATATAAAAATCGATGCTGAGGGATATCCCAGCTCCATAGGGCTGACTGCAGGTTCTGAATGCCTATAACCTACAGGCTCGGTGCCGCGCTGGGGCTGCTCCCCGCACGCCCCGGGCGGGGTGTGGAATCCGACGGGCTGCAATAAGGTCCTCCTATATTTGCATCCTCAAGGGCTCCAGTCCAGAGACCCCGCACTCAGTGCAACGGACACCCTGGCTGCACCAGTACAGTAGCGAGAACGTAAGACACCCCTTCTCTTGAGGCAATTTTTCCTTTCGATCACTGGTAACAACCTTCCTTCCAAGTTTTACTGATATGTCCTTGTCCAGTTCCATTCTTGGAAACACTGACTGCAGAGCCTCTTTGGAGACCTAACCGAACAGGACCATGGAACAGATAAGGTGCCGGAAGGCTACTGGGAGGAACCACACTATGAGGCTGAATCATGTGACAAACACACTATGAGGCTGAATCATGTGACACTGCCAATATTCAGCCCTTTTTAAACTACAGAAATAACAATTTTATATGGTTTAACCTATCTACCAAGTAACTTTCTGAAAGGTTTAGAATCGCTAGCTATATGTTCTCAGAAATAGTTAAAAGTCAATGCTTCAGCTGATGCGACCTCGAGGCACCAAGTCCATGCATGGGCTTCCAATCCTCTGAGATCACTTAAAAGGGACCATATGCTGGGCCATAAAAGTCATCTTAATAGATTTCAAAAAACTGAGATCTTATAGTGTAGTCTCTGACCGCAATGGAATTAAATTAGAAATCAACAGCATGACGTCTTTAAAAAGTCCCAACAACTTACTTTTTGAAAACCCATGGATCAAAAAATAAATCACAAAGGAAATGAAAAAATATTCTGAACTGACTGAGAATGAAAATACCAAAATTTGTGGGATGCAGTTAAAGTAATACTTAGAGGAGAATTTATCCCTTTAGAGGCTATGTGAGAAAATAAGAAAGGTCTAAAATCGGTGAACTAACTTTGCACTTTAGGAAGCGAGCAAAGGAAGAACAAATTAAAGCCAAATTAAACTGAAAAAAAAAAAAAAGAAATAATAAAGAGGAGAAAGCAAGAAAAAACAGACAAGAAATGGGGGGAGGGGCGGGGTAGAAGCCAAAAGCCAGTTCATTGTAAAGATAAATACAATAAAAGTTTAACTACACTGATTAAGAAAAAAAAGAAGATACAAATTACTAAGATCAGGAATGAAAAAGACAGGACACCGCCTCAGAGCCTTTAGACATTAGAATTATAAGGGAATTCTATGAAAACTGGACAAACTTGACAGTCTGTACCAGTGATCTGTAATTTCCCTGATGGCCAAATCCAGTTTGTTACCTGTTTTTATGCTTTTACCAAAACAAACCGCACACATTTATTTACATATCGTCTCCGGCTGCTCTTGCATTACAACAACAGGGTTGGATAGTTGTAACTGAGACCATATGGCCCACGAAGCCAAAAACGTTTGCTACCTGACCCTTCAGCGAAAAGGTTCCTGACTTTTGGATTAGATGAAATAGACAAATTTCTGGAAGCACACCAATACCAGAACTGATTTAAGAAGAAACAGAAAATCTGAATAGCCCTTTGTCTATTAAAGGTACTGATTTTGTACTTATAAACATGCTTACAAAGAACTCCACAGGTCCAGATGGCTTTTCTGGTGAATTCTATCAAATGGTTAGGAAAACACTAATACAAATCTCACACAAACTCTTTCTGAAAAGAGAGGTGGAGGAAACACTTCCCAATTCATTCTGTGAGGCCAGTATTATCCTGATACCCAAATCAGAAAAAAAACATTACAAGAAAAGAACACTATGGAGATAAAAAAAAAAAAAAAAACCAGCATTTAAAAATTAGCACGGAGCTGGCTCATCTCATTCTGAGGGACAGTTAAAATAAAAAACAAAAACCAAAAAATCGAGGACGTACCAATATCTGAAGAACAAGAGAGAAGACAGCCTGCAATCAACATAACATGATACCCGAGGCCCTACATTCTCTCAAGGCATGTGGTAAGAGAATGATCTTAAGTTCCCGCTATGGCGGGAAACCCCACCTCTCTCTTCCCCACGGCTTGTATGGCATATTCACCTTCGACAGCAGCTGCAATAAAAAAGACCTATGGCCCCTTGGCCTTAACTCCATTCAGAATAAAGCTTTGACCATGTCTCTAATGTTCAGAGCTGTGTCCCCAGAGCCAAACACCTGACAACATGGCAGTCACATCATAGGTAAGTCTTTCCGTGTCTCAACTAGACTTAGGTTTTAGAAAGTAAAACCTAGCGGTACCAACTTCATACATTCTCCCCAAGCTCACTGGCACCCAGGACAGTCATGGCCATGCGAACCCGTGGCCATTAAGTGTGACAACTCTGTTGGGAAGGGACTGGCTCAGGCAGTGCCTGTGTCGGAAACAAAACACCTTGGCTTCTGAGACTGGAGCTGGTTCCTTCAGTATCTGGGTATCTGCTGAGTACTGATGAAAGGGGAGCCCACCTGCAGCAGCTTCCGAAACTAAGAGGGGTTCCCTCTGAGTACATCAGTGTGTGTCCGTCTAACTTGAGGGGTGGAAAGAGTTCCCCCGATTCCCTGGGTTACACTGAGTTCCTCCTCGACCTTCAGTGCACTGGCCAAGGAAGGACCCTACAGAGACAGGTGCTTGACATGTAAAGGCTCCCGACTCTCTATCCAGGATCGATGACACCGTTGTGCCACCGACACAGCACTGACTGCAGACGTGTCTGGGTGAACGCCTGTCCACACTGACAAACATTGAGACACGAGGTCGTTTCGTGTCACTACCTGAAATTTGCTTGTTTATTTTCTACCTTCCCCACCCGAATGTAAGCTCCACGAGGGCAGGGATGTCTCCTTTCTTAGGCGCCACAGTATCACACTGCTTGGGCACAAGGCAGGCACTTGATCGGTATTTGTTAAATGAGTGGCTACCGGAGGACCATCTGACTCCAGCACGGAATACTGATGACCTAACAGTATGTGAGTAGAAACTTTATGAGGCTGTCTTGCCCAAGGAAGGTTTGGTGTTTGCAGATAACCTAGCAGATAACCACACGTGTTAACCATAGGAGTCAGTCAACTCACAGCTGGCATACGAGCGACTGTCGTCCTCACACATTTTGTGCAGCTGCTGGTATTCCTCCTGAGCCAGCTCGAACCGCTGCTGCTTAATCTGGTAGATTTCTTTCTTGGCATTTAGAGCCTCCTGGGCTACAATTAAATATTCCTTCAACATCCGTTCCTGCTCTCGCCTCCACTGTTCTCTGGGATCCTCAATCTGGGTAAGCTCTGAAATTAAAAGAGTAAGAACATAAGTGACTTCAACGTCAAATCTTTAGGTTGACCAGTAGTCAGGCAGTTGTGTGACTAGTTGATATGAAAATTAATTACCGGGATGCGCATAATGGAAGAGTCTACATAACGAACCTTCCTAAAGCGGGGAACACCTTCTGTTTTTATTGTCCATAGTTAAAATGAGGAGAAAACGCTATCGTCATGACCTAGTTCATTGGAGGGGGAAGACGATACCAGATCGTTTTTCGCATTGTAAATAAATGTTGGCAGAGATAACGCAAACGAGCTCCTTACCGTCAAACTAACAGATTTCCAAACCTCTTCTCACTGACCTCTTTGACTCAGGTGCGACCAGCCCCGCTGCCCCCCGACGCTGCTTGCTCCCCTTTTCCTTCCGCCACCCACGCCAGCGCGTGCGGTCCTTTCGCATTCCTCCTGGACCTCCCCGTCGCCTCCCACCCACAGACTCCCGCATTTCCCGCTATGGCTTTCTCTCCCTATAAGCTCCCGTAAGGGGCCCCGCCCACCTCCGGCTCCGACCTCTCTCCCGAGCCCCCATCTTTTCTTTCCAGCTGCCTCCTAGGTGCTTCTCCACCTGGACAGACCCAAAGTAATTCTGGGTCATTCGTCCGCAGCACAACTCATTCTCACACAGTGCCCTTTGGCTACCAGAACCGAAACCAAACGAAACAATGACACAACGACAAATGCCCGCTTCCCCTCTGCCCTCCCTCTTGCAGTGAGCGGCATCGCCTGCACGCACCCACTTAGCCGACTGCGGGATTCGGCCTGGGACTCGCCCTCAGAGAAGTCCTGCTCTTGTCCCTCACCCAGACTCTGCCGTGGCTCAGCGAGAACCAGGGATTCTTGCCCCTAGATATGGCCATGACTAACGACACACTCTTCTCTCCATCACCCCTTACTTCGATCAGCCCTTCACTATCTCTGTTCGAAAACACCCAGGCTTCCTGTTTCATCCACCAGAAGCCATCCTCAGTGCGCTCGCAAAGCTGCCTTCTTACCTCTGCTTGCAATTCTTGCACACACGAACTTTTTTTAAAGCACAAAGTACAATATTCTCCGCGTGATGGGAGCCCCGACACTCACTTGCCAGCTTCACTTCTAGTTCCTGCCCTTTCCCCCACAAACATCCTCTAAACAGACTGAATTTGTCCCGAGTCCCCATCTTTGGCAGTGCTCACCTGTGCGTTCGTTCATGCTGCTTCTGGCCTCTTCTGACCCCCAGGAAACCTTACCATCTTCCGAGTCCCTTTGCAAAGGGACCTCTCTTTTGAAGCCTCCTCTGCTCCTCAGAACACATGTGTCTCTATGCAATGGCTAGGACTGCTGTTCCTACCACTTAGCACATAATCGCTTTTATATTTCTTTGTTTACTACCCGAACTACGAGTCCTAGGAGGCAGGTGCACAGCCTCAGTCATCTTTATATTCTCAGGACCTTTCGTTTGCTGGCAGTCAATTGTTGGCAATCAATTGTCGACCGCAAGCTCACTGAATGAGGAAAGGGAGGGGAAGTCTGCTCTGTGGTCCCCAAATCAAATCCTTAGATTGAGGGGACACAGTGAGCGAATGGGCAAGACACTCAGACTCAGGAAAGACTAACCCTCCTCATGCAACGAATCTTCTAGTGAAGATTTCAACAGAAAAGCCACCCTAAATTAAGGAAAAAATGGAAAGTGATGTCCCTGTTCCAAATTTAGAGACCCCAGAGTATGGTGGCTCTGTTATAATGATTACATCTTAGTAAATATATGTGGGCTGCTGGCAGCCAAAACAAAATAAGAGCGACTTTATGGGCGAGCAAGGCTGGTAAAATTCTCCCACCCGAATCCTAAATGACTTTGCAAAATCATTCTTCTAAAGTGTGCTTGAGCAGCCAGAAGGTGGAAACAACCCTAATTCCATCAACTGATGAATAAAATGTGGTCCAGCGAGACAATGGAATGGCATTCGGCCATAAAAAGGACCGAAGTTCTGATACGCGCTACCTCTAAAACATGACGCTGAGTGAAAGAAGCCAGGCGCAAAAGGTCACATATGGCATGGTTCCGTTTATACGACATGTCCACAACAGGTCAATCCATAGGGACAGAAAGCAGATTCGTAGTTGCTGGGGGCTGGGAGACTGGAGGGGAAATGGGCAGTGACAGCTAACAGGGTCAGGGTTTCACCTTGGGATGATGAAATGTTCTGGAACTAGACAGAGGTGGTGGTTTTACAACACTGTGAATGCAGCAAATACCACTGACCTGCACACTTCACGACTGTTAATTTTACATTCTGTGCATTTCACCTCAAAGTGGTTAAAAAGGTCAATTTTATGCTATATTTAACACACGCACATACACACGCACACAAGTGCTTGCTAGGATATTTCAAGTTCTCCCTTTTAAACCCCCTCCCGCCAACATCCCTCACCCCCCTTCACACCGCCGCCCCCGGGCCCTCGTAGAAAGCCTCTCCGAGCCTTAAAAGCTCACACGGGGACATAAGAAACCAAAAAAACAGACATCAGGGTCCTGCCCTGGCCCCGGAGTTCCGATTCAGCAGGCCTGGGCCAGGGCAGAGTCACCGCTGTCTGTAGCTGCCCGATGTCTCTGACATTTGACCGGAACGGTTCATCCTCTGTCCGGTGCACTGGAGGGTCCTGGGAAACCTGAAGTGGTTAACTCAGGCCCTCTCTGGTCCCTCAGCCCACTGTCGACCTGCACAGCTCCAATTTCATATAACTGCCTCCTCAGGTCCTGTGCCTTTTTAAAGCTGTGCTATCAAGATTTGGGGCCTCAGGAGCAAGTTTTCTGCAATAGAGACTTTGACCCCCTATGTAAAAATTATTACAACAATAACCTTTCCTGTTCCTGAAAAAAAAAAAAAAGTGGGTTCTCTGAAGGTCTCAGAAGGAAGAGGTGGTGTGACCCTGGAGCTGATGTCTTCACCCGTGTCCCCCACGGTACTGGGTCATCCCACTTATGCTCAAGGTGGCATTGAAAAAGTCCTTGATGATTACTCAGTTTTAGGGTTCATAGCCATGTCTAGAGTGTCATGGTGAACCCTTGAGGGTAGAGACTGGGTCTCACTTTCCTGCGTCCCCAGGGCCCAAAGAGTGACCAGCACAGAGAGGCACCCTATAATGCTTGCTGTGACTCAGTGAGCAGGGGAGCCAGGGGGCAGGGAGGGATGAGCAAGTGGGGTTTATGAGAGAGACGAGCCAGAACAGGTCCTGGGCCTCAGCAGCAGGCAGGCAGGCTTTCCAGAGAGATTGTGTAAGGCAGATGCCTATGCTGCTCAGTCATACTACCTGAGGCCGGGGGGCAAAAGCCTGGTAAAGAAGCCGCGGTGCACACGTACACAGGCCTACAGCACAGCGCACGGCACAGCGGCCGTCCCCTGTGGGAACTGCCCTCCTCTGTGGGAACTGCCCTCCCCTGTGGGAGTGGCCCTCACCTGTGGGAGTGGCCCTTGCCTGTGGGAGTGGCCCTCGTCTGTGGGAGTGGCCCTCACCTGTGGGAGTGGCCCTTGCCTGTGGGAGTGGCCCTCGTCTGTGGGAGTGGCCCTCGTCTGTGGGAGTGGCCCTCGCCTGTGGGAACTGCCCTACCTGTGGGAGTGGCCCTCGCCTGTGGGAGTGGCCCTCATCTGTGGGAACTGCCCTACCTGTGGGAACTGCCCTCATCCGTAGCAGCTGCTCTTACCTGTGGGAGTGGCCCTCACCTGTGGGAGCTGCCCACCAGCAGCTAGGAAGGCAAGCCCAGATGGCCAGACACCCCGATCACACACAGACTCTGGGTTCTGGGTCGGCTTGGGCTACGGGGAGGGCTGCTTTCAGCCAGAGTCTTTAAGTGCCATACCCTGTCCACTGGGGGGATAGATCCACCTAGAAGCCTTCTTCCCACCTGGATAACTGCCTGGCGAGTACTTGTCCCCAGTGCCCAATGTAGTGCATGGCTGAGTGCCATGAATCAGAAACTGCACTGCCCCAGGACTGGCACAGGGAGCCTCACCGTTCAGGTTTCCAAATGAGGAACTCGGGAAGTGAGTCGGCAAGTGACAACGAGGGAACTGGCCCTAAAGACACCAACCTCAGGCAATCACACTAAGAGGACATGAGGAGCCATGGGACCAGAGTGAGGACAGAGCTTCGAAGTCACTCACGTGGTGGGCATCGTGCATCTTCAGGCCCTCCCAGCCTCCCCCGCACTTAAGAAATCAGAGGACAGGAAGCACACTAAGGGGAAGCCATGCTTCATGTCCCAGTAGTAAAAAATGACAATGGCAGAAACACAGAGGTCAGAGAGAATGAAAATTGGAGAGAGTGAGAAAGTATGAACCTGAGAGAAATAGATGCCCAGCTGATATCCAGTGGAGAAAGGCTGATGAAGAGACAGAAAGCCAGCAGTGACGGGTAGAGACGGGTCTAGAATGAAATGGAGCCTGTGAATCAGGGAGTGTCAACCTCAGCACTACCGACGTTTGGGGTCAGCTCATTCTCTGCTGTAGGGGCCGTCCTGTGCATTGTAGGGAGTAGCAGCATCCCTGGCCTCTACTCACTAGATACCAGTAGCACCTCTCCCATGTGTGACAACTGAAAATGTCTCTGGGAGGCAAAATAAGCCCTGGTTAAATATCGCTGCTCTAAACAGTTCCACAAAGAAGGCTGGCATGGTCAAGGACCCAGTGTTTTAGCTGTAGTCTTTACACCATTTTCTCCCTTCACAAAGATCAAAAAGGTTTGCTGTATTAAAGTTAAATGTAGAGGCCAAAATGAAGGTAAGGTAACCACCTGGGCAGTTATTGTTCCGAGAACCTGTAAGCTCCACTTAGCAAAAACCAATCTCAATTATAAGAGGTATTTCTATTTTCAGGCTGCCTGGGAAATTGATTCCTTATATTAGATATTGAAGCCCTCCATTAAACAGACGCCATGCAGTGCTAAGCAACATAACTACTTCACTTTTTTTAAGAACTCAGCTAATGAAAACTTCAGGTTACCTTTACAAAATCCAGTTTAATGCTGCATTGGGCAGTAATGATTGTTTTGCTGCACATAAGGAGATTCGGCATCTTTGAGATCAACATGAAAATTTGTTCACATATAATAACTCAAATGTGGGACTCTACTTACTATTTATGTGGTCCATGTAATAAATTCCGATTTGTTTATCGTATACAGTTTCCCATCCTAAAGGAAGTTCGTCCCCAACACAATCGGCAAAGGTCAATGGCTTTGTTATCCTGCAAAATACAATTATGAAAGGAAAACTGAAAATCAGGTCAATTTCATATAAGTTTGGCGAATCGACTCAAGAATTAGGTTTGAATACAAAATGATATATCGTCTTATCTAATTGACAGCTCGTGCCCCAGCTTTCGGTTGGAAAATTAACTCACCGGCTTTGCCTAAATAATAATAAGTAACAATATCAGTGCCCTCGCAGTTAAAAACATTACTATCTCAAAGTGCAACTTTAAATACCAGCGAAAATAGATACTGAAAGTTACAAAACAGGTAAAACGAGCATCTTCCTCCAAGGAGGTGAAGGCAGTGGAACGCAGCTCCTCCACAACAATGGCGAGCAGCTCCACTCTGTTCTCTCTCCCTCTCAACCTTCCATTTCCATGCATCTCAGCTTGAGTTGATCTCAAATGCATCCGTACTACTTTCGTCTACCAGTGGTCATAAGTTAAGGAGTTATACGTTAACCACTGGCCAAATGCAAAAAGCCAAACAAGCACGGTAACAATACAAGGAGATGCCTACTAAATACTGCCCGGATTCCTGATACAGTGAGAATCAAGATTGCAAAGGGTCCTTTACGTTTTCTGAGAAAAACAACAACAACAACAACAGCACATTGTCTTACGGGCGTCTCTCCTTGAAGTAAATCTGATTAAAGAAACCTTGGCTTGACACAGATAGATAAAGGAAAGGTTTCCAGATGGGTTTCTTTAAGCAGAAAGCCCCCCCACCCCCGTTCCCGCACAGCCCATTATCACACTGATTGACAAGACAGCTGTTGTATAAAACCGGCCACACCTATAATTGTCTGAGTCCGGGCAGAGATCTACTGGGTCGGCTCTATAAATGCACACTGACTGGCATGCATGGGAATCCGATAACCTAAATTTCACTAACTCAATCCTCCCACATCCTCTGTTCAAGTCCTTGGCCCCAGGAAAGTGAGACACCACAACCACGGCCAAACCCCACAAGACCAGTATAAATTTTGAACATGTTAACCCCCCAAACTGGTTCAACAACAAGGCTCTGTCTCTCCCAATAGCACTTAGAAACCAATGAACACCATCAGAACGGTACTGATTTTAACTCGTCTGCATTTTAAACATATGGTTAAGCAGTTAGAGTCACGATCAAAACAGGAAAATATACAAGGTAAAATACGCCACGGACATCCTCCCAAACACCGCGCACTCTAAAACCCACGACGTCGCAAGAGCCTACTGCATGCCGGTGCCATCCTACGACACCAACGTCCACAGCATGATTCCTTTACAGGTCGGGTGCGCTGTGACGGTGGCATAATACCAAGTGAAGCACATAAGGGCAGAGTGTTGTGCATGATTCAAATCCTGAATGTGACCAAACCACAACAAAAACAATGCTGCTTTGAGATAAACTGAGTCCTGAGCACATCTCTGCTATCCTACATCCACGGATAAGCCTAAGGAAAAATGCCCAAGCACAGGCGCACTCTAAGCACATTTACATACGTGATCTCATTCAATCAACAAATGCTCATACCGGCACTACTCACAATAGCCAGAAGGTGGAAACAACCAAGGGCCGTCAACCGTGAACGGACATATGCTACGACATGGATGGACCCGGCAGTCACTGTGCTGGGTGAAAGAAGCCACATACAGAAGGCCGCATGTTGTGTGCTTCCATCTATGAGAAATGTCCAGAACAGGCAAATCCATAAAGACTGATGGCAGACCAGCGGTCGCCAGTGCTGGAGGAAAGAGGGAACGAAGAATGACCGCTAACGGGTATGCGGCTTCCTTTAGGGGTGATAAAAATGTTCTGGAACTAGATAGTGGTGATGGTCGCACAACTTGGTGAATATGCTTTAAATGGTGGATTTTATGGTTATGTGTGAATTACATCTCGATTTAAAAACAGCAATGAAAAGAACATCTCTGCAGCTCATAATCTGTATTTACAATTATTTTCTTTGAAAGAGTCTCAGAAGTAAATTACAAGGTCTGAGGATGTGAAGCTCCTTTCTCCATATCTTGTTTTCGATGTAAAAAATTCAGACAGTAAAGTAGAAAGACTAGGAAATAAAATCACCCATAATCCAGAAGCCCTGGATTCATGCTTTAGTTTATTTCCTCCCTTCTTTTTCCTACATTTTTTCCACAGCTGACATCATACTAGATACAATTTCATCCACTGGTTTTTTTTCATTTGTGTATTTCCTCAGGCCCTTTAACTCTTTGTCAGCATCACGTTCTATCATGTTGCAGTCTTCCATCATGTGCAGTAAACCATAATTTATTTACCAGCCACCTCGAATCATCTATTTAGGTATGTTCCAATTTTCTGCTCTTTATTGTAAATAATGGATATGAGCTTACAGTAAACGCGTGGTACATACTGCCAAAGTGATTTACCATCAGCCTACACTCCTACTAGTGAAGTAAGAGATGGTCTTTTTCATCACCCTCTGGGGATATCTTTAACACATTTGTTCAAGGGTTCAGAATAAATCCATATGGCACAGGCGTGCTTTACTTTCAAGGAACAAGTTGGTAGGGAGTACAGCATAAGTTTAATAGCATTTTCAGAATGTGGGGGAGTTGGGAAAACATGGTAAGCAATGAACTGAGAAGCAGGGTACCCACTGTTCCCACGCTTCAAGGCCATGCACTCAGATCGTAGCTTAAGGCCTCCGGGCCAACTCTCCCTAATGTCTTCACTCTGTCTCCCCATGTGAGCGACGTCAACCAGGAGAGTCGCCCTGCCCTCAACCACACTCAGATATTCCCATTGCGGATTCTCCCCTTAACAAATGGCTCTTCTTGGCCTCAGCAGAGAAAATGAATACGTTTTGCATTCTTACCAGAGTTGGTCTACGAGAAGGGAGAGAATGATGGATGGCACAGACGCTGGCTTCTTTTTAGTCCCTTCTGCCTGATGCATCCTACAGGGCTCTTTCAGAAGTGGCACTGGGCCATTTTAGTCAGTGCCAGTTCCAAGAGAGCCGTTTATTGCCCTGAAACCTTGGATGAGTCATTCTCTCTCTCTCTCTAGAACTCAGTTTTCTAATCTTGCAAATGGGGACGCTCAGACAACCCTCACAGGGTCACGTTAGCTGAGACAGCCTCTTCAGTTACCTCAGGGTGACTAGCTCCATCCGCTCCCCTTCCTGCTTCCCTCTCATTTCTCCAGCAGACTTGCTTCAGACTGTAAGAGTTTAATTTTGCTCCTGTAACAGATTACCGCAAACTTGGTGGCTTTAAACAACACAGATTTTTTGTTTTCTGATTGGCTGAAGAATTTCTTTTTTTCTTTTTTTATTATTATTAAAAAATAATTGGGGTGACATTGATCAACAACACAGATTTACTGTCTTACAGTTCTGGGGCTCGAAGTCCAGGTTGGTTTCACTCGACTAAAACCAAAGTGTCAATAAGGCCACGTTCCTTCTGGAGGCTCAAGAGAAGAATCTATTCTCTTGCCTTTTCCAGTTTCTAAAGAAGCAACTAGTACAGCAAACGGTATAATTCACCGCATTAGTAACTGCATTCCATGGAGGCTTCCTCCATCTTCAAAGCCGGCCACGGTCGGCACTGTCTTTCTCAGGAGGCCATCTCTCTGGCTCTCCCTCTTTCACTTACGAAGACCCTTGTGATTACATTGGGTCCACCTGGATAATTCGGGATAATCTCTCCATTACAAGATCCTTAAGTTAGTCACGTTTGCAAAGTATCTTTTGCCGTGTAAGGTTACATGTTCACAAGTTCCAGTCCTAATCAGGACATGGACATCTTGGGGGGCCATTACTGGGCCAACTACAGATAGCCGCTGGGGAGACTGCAGGGCAAGAGAGGGTGAGCAAAGCAGTCGGTGGCAGTCCAGTGCCCCGAAGCCCGAAGACCATGCCTTCCTTCCTAGCCAGGGCTCAGGGGCCTGGAATACCTGACATCAACAACACTAAACTGCAGAAAATTAGAGGCGGGCAGCGGAAGGTGAGAGCAGAGAGAAAGATATAAACACTGATTTTTAGCACATTTTCTTTATCAAAAGGAGGCCAGGGCAAGCCTGTGGCACTTGTACTATACTTTCCAGTCTCCTGGAACAAGATGATCTTTATATTTCCAATTCATGCTTGCTTTCAATATGCTATTCAGAGAGGATACGATTCATCTCAATTTCAGTTCCAAACCAATCCTCAAGAAATCATAATGACTTCCTTCACCTTTTCTAACACACCTGGCTCACAGTGAGTCTCAAAGCCCGCCAGAACATGGACACCAGTCTGTTTGTGGTTACTAATGCGGTGAATTATACCGTTTGCTGTACTAGTTGCTTCTCCAACTTCAATGGCATAACCTTGACACCTGAGAGCTGGGGTTCTCACTCAGTACTGAGCGGGTCCCTGAACTCTCTGAAATCTCACAAAAACACTGAGATGCACAGTCCCGGGCTTTCAGCAGGTTCCCGGAGATGGCGGTCACTCCCAAAAAAATGAAGTGAAAAAGCTCTTTTGGAAAGATTCCTCACTTCTCTGTCAAGTTTAAAAGCACAGTGAATGTACCACAAACCTGCCACATTCTTCCTGAAAAGTCGTTAGAATAATCGCAACCTTTACATTTTAACTCCAGATATTTATTTAGAATACACATATACATTGACTTGGTAATTGTCATCGAGTCCCAATTGTAGAATTTAGGGTAAAGAATTATCACACCTAGAACTCAGTCTAAACGTTGCAGTTGACATTTCTGTGTTTTGACGTAGCACGAAGAACCTAAGTTTATTTATTTATTTTTTTAGGACTCGATTTTAGTAATGAGTCTTGGAATCGTTCTTGAATCACATTTGTGATTTCTGTGCGAAAAGACTGTCTTCTTGAGAATCAAAAAAAAAATTTATTATACACTTCAGTCTTTTCATTGACCCAAACACAAAACTAACAGTTAGGGTTTGTGGACAAACTCCCAGATTAATCTGAAGAGCAAACGTCTCCTCAATGACATCTCAAGGAAAGAGAAGACATAGAGGCTTTATGAATGGTAGTGTGGCCGCAAGCTAAATGACCACAGAGATTCAGGTGAGTTCTCCGAGTAGCCCAAAACTGAATTTGCAGGAGCAGTCCAGTCTCCATGTCGTCAACTTAAAAAACAACAGGTCTACCACCAGATTGGCTGCTTCAGTCTCAACAAGTTTCACCACTATCCTTTATACTTCCGCCAAGTACATCTTACTCAGACTTTTCTAAGTGTCATTCCTAGGACCAAAACACCATTTAGGGATGCATTTGTCTTTCCGAACCTCCACATGTAAAGCCAGGTGCCAGCATGTTCCACAGGCCACATCTTTTCCCAGTCAAGAAACAGGCCAGCTGGCCTGAAGGGAGATGGCAGAACCTGTTCACAGTCAACTCACCTGAGTTCAAAGGTCAATGTTACTGATATCCCAACGGGGATATGAATCAGGTCACAAAACCTCACTGTGATTCATGCCAAATCCATCTTTTAATAGTCCCAATAAAACAGTCCTGCTCGATCAGTCGAGCTAATATTTAAAGGCTGCCTCCTTTACATAAGTCAGCATTTGTTACCCAAAGCAACGGAGAAGCGACGCGTGAATGTTTCCTGGGCAGCTGGGCTCTAGCCAGTTGGCTGTGGGCAGAGGTAATGGACATCCATTCCAGGTTTGTCCCGTAAGCTTCTTGCAGGATTCCCCATGCCCCCTAACCTTTGCCTGTTGGCCAAAGACAGGCAACCCAGTAGACGATGGCTGCTAGGGTCTGAATGTTTGTGTGCCCCCAAAATTCTATGTTGAATTCCTAATGCGTGATAAGATGGTATTTGGGTCCCTCTGCCACGAAGCCCATCATGTGCACAGTCCTGAAAACACTTTGCTCACCTCCACATATAAGTTCTAACAATACAACTTGGAATAAAATAAAGACACACTTCAGCCCAGTTGGTAAAAAGAATTCTCTAGGGCAGCGCTATCCAACAGAAATACAATGAGAGCTACATACTTATTTCAAAAATTTCTAGTAGCTTTAAAAGGTTAAAAAAAAGAGGTGAAATTAAGTTTAATAACATATTTTATTAGACTCAATATATTAAAAATACTATCAACTTAACATGCAATAATTATAAAAATTATAAACAGGAGATTTTTTTATATCCTTTTTCTGTATAAATTCTTTGAAATGCGCTGTGTGTTTTATACTTACTGCCCATCTCATTTTGGGCTCACCACGACTCAAGGGTTTGGTCACCCATGTGGCTGTGGCTTCAGCGCTTGACAGCAGAGCTCTAGGGTCTCACCACGTTCTAGAATTGTGTGAGTCTACAAGATCACAGCGAAATCCGCCAGCTGAGAATGAGACCACTTAAGAAATATCTGGCCTGAGAAGCCATCTTCCACAAGTCCCTAGTGGGGCCCTTAAAGAGCCAGGTGTCTAAGACCACAAAACCTCATGCAGGAGGTTCTTGCCTGTCCCTCGGTCCATTTGCATTCCCGGCAACCTGCGGGAACCACTATGCCCCAATGGGGACTGTTCCTTCCTTTCGCCATGCTCCCCTCTCCCTCCTCCTGTTCAAATCCTAATGTGTCTTCCCAGATGTGGCCCAGACTCCTCCCACCCAGCCCCAGCACCCCCCAGGAGAAAGTAAGCTGTCCTTTCTTTGGCCAGTCTCGGCAGTTTCTCTCTCTTCCTGGCACATTTATTAAAACTATAAGTAGAACGTGCACCTTCCCTAGCGTTTATTCTTCGTGGGCCAGACTGGCACATCCCCCAACTCTGAGTTGCCCCATGGGGCTCTGGGCCGTATGATCCACAGACTTGACCTACCAATGGCGAGTGGAGTCTGCCACCAAACCTATGTCTACGGCAGCTCTAGAGCTGTTTTGGATGCTGCTGTCTTGAAAGAATATACAGCTCACGAGCAGGTGTGCAGATTGAGGCTTGAGAGACGGGATCTGAGAGAGTGGGCTGCAGCGTGACGGATGCATCGCTTCCTCTTCGGGGATGCGAATAACAGGTGCTCGGGATCTGTTTACTAGCACGATAGGAAACGCGGGCTTGTCGCGTTAGGAATGGCATCCTGGACGCACAGCACTAACAGAGAAGAAATAGTGCGGGCTGGAGGGCCCTCCCAAGGAGACCCCAAAGTCAGCTCTGGGCCTTTCAATATTTTGCAGCTGCCTTAAAAGACCCTGTGCCCACCCCATGCACAGAGCAGCCCTCACTAGCCAGCCCGCTCTGGAGGGACCTAGGTGGGTCCTCCTCCCTGGGTTTGAGATCGGGGGGGCTGGCCACCAGGAAGAACCCTGGCCACTGCAGTTCATCCAGCAGGGAGGGTGGGGAAATGATGACTCCCAGGAGAGTCTGACTTCTGGAACCCGCCTTTTCCAAAGGGGAAAGGCAGGTGTTCCAAAATACACACACAGGCAGAAAGCAGATCAGTGGTCGTTAGGGACTGGAGCAGGAACAGTGACATTGGGGGCGGAGAGGATGACTGGAGATGGGAATGTTCTGAAGCCATCTCATAGTGATGGCAGCCCAGCTATACACATTTACTATAACTCATCAAAAGCACACTAAAATGGGTGAATTTTGTGGTATGTAAATTACACTTCACTAAAGCTCTCTTAAAAATACACACACACATTGAGATTCTTAGTGAGTACTTCATTTACAGCGGAAAGAAACACCTTCAGGATTCCAAATCATATGAAACACTCAGGACAAGAAAAAAAAATGTGAAAACTTGGGTGCTATGATCTAGCTTCACCGTCATTTCACTCACATTAAGCTGTTGCATACATACGACTGGCAATTTTGACCCACGAAGTCCAAGTCATGGCTGATCAATGTTCCAGAACATTCTTCCAAAGAGCTGGATACTTGAAACATTATCTAAACTGACGATTTCCAATTCTCTGTATTCATCCACCACATTACTCTATATCAGCTCTCACGCTATACTCACAGTCTGCTAACGACTGGTAAAATCGATGGAGTAGGTCCCAACCAGCATTTCGGTTTAAAAAGAAAATATTAGAGTACATCACACTTCTCAAGGGTAATACGGTACAAAATATGTCATGAACCTTTTCTTTTGGGGATGTGTGTGATATCAAAGGGTCTCCTTACTTCCCGTGGCAACCAGCAGTGTGTGTGGAAAGGCAGCGCTCCAGGATATACCTACAGGTGGATGTATCCAGTCACACAAGCACTAAAGTGGTTCATGGGCGGGTTTTGCAGACACAACTAAAAGTGCGTAGCCACACCCACCAGCCCTGGGCAGTGCCCTGGGCCAGACAAGGAAAGTTTCCATGAGTCAGCACCACGATTTTAAGAGGCGGGTCCATTATCGACACCCCCACTTTACAGAGGAGGAAACTGAGCTCAGGGACACTCACCTAAGAAGTGGCGAGACCTGGCCACAGAGGTGGGTAGTGGAGACTCGGAAGAAGTCTACTTGGCTCTCTGCATTCCCACCAAACTCGCAGAAGAAATTCAAGCAAAAATTAATGGGTTCTAAGAACCTATCAGGCAGGAACCACCACAATCCCTGAGGAAAACACTAGAAATAAAGATGCTGTATTACTGCTATAAGCATAAGCAGATATGTACCACTTTCTGCTTTTTAATAATTTATTAACTCCCTTACCCTCTTGACCAATTCCTAATGACGATTACTCTGATGAGAGCAGAGGTAGGGAAGTTAATGATCACCATCTTAATTTTACTATTCTAGATGAGGGTCTTACGTTACTTTAAAATAATAAAATACGTTATTACAAACTTTGGTATTTAAGTTCCAAGTGAATATAACAGACAGGAAGAGATATTGAAAAATTAAAAGGGGAGGTTTTGCGGAAGGATTTGAGGGAAAAAGAAACAAATAGTAACAACTGACAGAAGAAGTCAATTCAGCTGGAATGGAAGAGGAAAACTGGCCTGGCCAAGGGGAACGGAGAAGCCCAATAGTCACATTCTTTAGAAATGGCATCGCGGGGAGGCAGCCCTGGATGGTCCTGGCTATCCCTACAGAAAAGGGCACATAGCGGCGGCGACATCACAGTCCTCTGGGCTCTGTGATCTCACTTTCGGCTTTGCAAATACTGCCAAGATCAAGCTCTCCCTTGTATGATGTACCCAGTTGCAGAAAGTCCAGTGCCAGGCTTCTAAGAGTAAGAGCAAAAAATGTTATCACTCGCCCTTTTCTGTGTGAATTACCTCCTCTCCCACTCCACTGCCCTCAAAAACAACTTTCAGCAGTCACTTAATCTGTTTTCTTTTGGCATGAGAATTCCACTCTTTACAGATGCAGATTTGCATACATCGCCAACTGAATCTGTGAACAAAAGCACGGGGGAAAATGCCCGAACATCTAAGAGTCACCCATCAAGCTCGTGTGAAGTAACATGTGCCAGGAAAGGATGCAGGAAACAGCTCAAAGGGACAGTGGCTCTTCTAGGTCTTGGATCTCTCTGGGAATCTGAGATAAGCCATCGATCTCCTCCCTAGAAAAATGTGCCCACACGTATACCCGAAATGCTGCCCTCATATATGCATGAAATGCTGCCAGTCCGGCGAGTCCAGTTTCGGGAAGCCTGTTCCCAGCTCTTCACCCAGGAAAACAGGCACCAGGTAGAGAGCACAGCTCTTGGGGGAAGAGCCGTTTTCCCCAGTGGTGGGGTCAAGGTCTTGAACCCACTTCAGAGAGAGGAGCACCGACACCATGACTAAGCTACCCATGAGGGCAGGGGAGGATGCTGATGGACTGGGGACCTGCCCTGGCCCTGAGCAGGTGAGGCGAGGGCGGGCACAGCGAAAGGAAGCCTTTCCCCGAAGGCGTGAGCCATGCTGACAAAGAGCGGGGCATGGGAGGCAGGGCGCGCTGTCCCCGGATCTGCATTGTGGAGAGACCCTTTGGGCTGCAGGGAGAGTGGAGAGCAGGGACAGGGACTGGAGGTGTGGGCAGGAGATGACGAGGCCTCAGGAGCGCTGGGCCAGGAAAGCAGTGACAGGGGACCAAGTCCTTGAACCTCTGCGATGCCATTCACCAGGACCTTGAGCAAGGTGAGGCGAGCAGCACTGGCTTAGCTGCGTGCTACAGGAAGAGTGACAGGGGCAGCAGTGCTACTTTGTAACCACTTCTGTACGTGTCCACCGCCCTAACAGTTTCCTTTCCAAGTGACGTCACGAAGGCACTGAGTCGAGGTCTTCTGCGGTCTATCAGCGCTAATACACGCCCACCCAAGGGATAACTTGTTATGGCTGAAAAGGTTTCTGCAACGCCAGGAGCAGGTGTCTGCTGCCTTTCTCACGGCGTCCCCAGCAGGGCCCAACGCATGGCTGCATGAGCTAATGAACAAGTGGGCAAAGCAGTCCAGATGCTTCCATGCTGGACTCGGGATGTTTTGTGATGTAGGAAGCTGTCCCCCAACGAGCAGGCACTGGTGCCGAGACCCTGTCATTTTGCTTAATAACGAACTATGAGAACTGTAGCAAACATGCTCAGAGCAGGACTGAGGGCAACAATCCTTAAGCAGCCCCACGAAGTGACTTAATGGTGAGCTCCACATTCTCCTTTAGAACTGAAAAGACGCTAAAGTTTGCCCCCCAAAGGAGCACAGCAAATATACGCCGCATTACAACAACCACTTGAAACTCTACACTATGTGGACGCAAGCCAGGGCGCATCGCTAGAGGCCGCCAGCTCCAGTCCTTCTCCCTCTCGTACCCCCAGCACTCTGGCTGATTTTCTGCATCCATTAATGTCCAAACCGAGACTCTCAAGCACTAGCACTGAAACATGCATGCAGGACCAGGGAAGCCAGGGAAGGCGGGCCTCGCCATGTGCACTGGGCCAAGCCCTGTCAGGCCGGCCGTGTATGTTGGATTAGAGACGGTTCCCTGGGAGGACCCACATCGGACACCTCCAAAGGTTTCTCCCATCTTTAAAACTCCACTAGGAAGCCTGTGGAATCATCCCTTCCAGCCTGTGGCTGTGTCCTGGGCTTCCCATCTCTGCTGATGCACGCTGCTACCTGGAGCCCTGGCCCGGAGGTCTGGCTGGGTAGGATGCTTGGCTGGTTAAAACAGAAGCACAGCACTCAGTGGTGTCCAAAACATAAAGTAACACTTAGAACAGATAACCCACTATTTTTTTGAAATACATTTGTTCTGTCCAACTTGTCAAGAGTTGTAATGCGGCGTATATTTGCTGTGCTCCTTTGGGGGGCAACTCCCCAAGACTGAGCCACCAGCACTTGGAGCCTGAGCCCATCTGAGCAGAGCTCAGTACTGTCACCGAAGAGCACCGATAAGGTAATGGGACCTGCTTAAGTTCGCATGCAGAACTGGCTGGCCTCTCCTATCAAAGGAACGCTCTTATCAGAACTTTACAGTGAGTTCTTTCGCTGAAGCAAATTTCATACACCAGAGGTATGCTTCATGATGGCAGAGGCGACAGGAGAGAAGGGATTATTTCCAGGACCAGGCAATTCTACTCCTGATCCTGCTCTGCTCTGAATCTTTATTGAAGAGCAAGTGTCTTCAGCTGCCCCCACTACACTCTGTACACCACAAAGTCAAGCATCACAGAGGCCTTGGCCTCCCCACCCCACCCTCAGGTACCTAGCACAGACCCTGACCTACAGCAGGAGCGAACTGGGCTCAAATGGATGGAGAGATGGTGCGAGAGAGAGATGGATGGAGAGAAGGAGAGAAGGAGAAAAGAAGGGGTGGATGGATAGAGGGAAGGATGGACAGAGAAAAAGATAGATGGGTAGATGGATAAAAGGAGGGAGGGATAGACTGAAGGATGGACAAAGGGATGGATGGAGGGATGGATAGATAGATAAAAGGTTGGATCAGTGGGTGGGTCAATGGAAAGATGGATGGAAAAAACCCAGGCAGATGGGTAGTCAGACGGATGGATGAAGGATGGATAGAATGGCAGAAAAAAGAGAATGGATGGAGGGGCAGATGGACAATGAAGAACCCATCTACTCAAGCCAGCGGGGGCAGGGGAAACCTTGAAAAAGAGGAAGCAAATGTTATGAGTTAAGGAAAAACTCCATCCTCCTATCGGGTCTTTCCTGTAAGCCAGAATTCCCAGATCATGTCCCTCAGGATTTATAGGCAAACACATTCCAGGCAGGCTTAGGGGCCGGAGGGCAGCCTGGTTTCCTTCATATCTGTTGGGCTTTCTTTCCACAGAGTGCTTTCCTAACTGGGATGCTGGAAGGTAACAAAAGAAGGGGCCAAACTCGATAGCGACCCCACACGAACCACAGAGAAGTCACCCCAAAACACACTAGTGATTTGATTTTCAGCAAGACCGCTTTGAGAAAGAATGAGGGTACCACAGAGAAAGGCTCTTTTGAGGGTACCACAGAGAAAGGCTCTCCTGCACTGTCCATTGTGGCAGCCACTAGCCACATGTGGCTACTTAAAGTTAAATGAATTAAAATGAAGTAAAACTGAAAGTTCATGCATCAGTTGCACTAGCCGCAGTTTAAGTACTCAAGAAACACGGAGCTGATGGCTGCCATACTGGACAGGGCAGGCACTGAACATTTCCACCATCACAGAATGTTCGTCACGGAATGTTCTACTGGACAGCACTGCTCCAGATAGTCACAGGGCAATGAGAGGACACCGATCTCTCAGGGGGAGGAGAATAGTGAAACAGAGGTGTAGAGAAAAGCAGCAAACAGTTCACGGAAATATTTTCTCCAAGCGGCATATATTTTAAGGTTCAAAATGTGAAAACACATTGGCGTCCTTCAGTTCACTAATCCCACTAGCCTAGTGGTTTCTCATCCAGAGGCCGTTTTGCCTCCTGGGGGCAGTTGGCAATGTCTGAAGACATCTTTGGTTGTCACGATTGCTGAGGAGAGTTGCTACTGGCATCTAGTGGGTGGAGACCTCCTGTTAAACCTCCTATAGTGCGCGGGAAGCCCCACCACGAAGAATTACTCCGCCTACATGTCAATAGTACCACCAATGAAAATGATCTAAAAGATGTAAAGGGTTTAATGTATAAACAGGTGCATCATGTCACAGTACTACGAGCAATCACAAGAAGGATGGGATCCAATAAAGTACAGCATATCAACAATCATTCAATAGTTATTCACGGAGTACCTGCTACATGCCAGCCTCTGCTCAGACGCTGTGGATGGACAGAGCAAAAACCGAGCAGAATCCCTGCCCCCGAAATGCCTCCCTGGGACAATTTTTAAAGTGTGATTAATGGACACTGTAATAACTTGGTAGTGCTTTGGTTATTGGTCAGGGAGAAAGGGGGGCTATAAAATTACTTGATAGATGAAGAAGCTTGCGTTCCT
>NW_006431911.1:2289171-2311956 GCF_000325575.1 Pteropus alecto
AGAGAAGACACCCAAATACCGAAGTAACTGTAGGTAGAGGGCTAGATGGAATTGTTTAAACAATAAAATAAGTCACTTTCTATAAAGGAGTTTACCCGGAATCCAACATGGCTTCTTCTCCTCTCCTCCTCCCATGAGCCCCGAGGACAAGTGTGGCCATCACTGAATGCTTCCTGGGTTCCTGCTTCTCTGTCTCGGAGAAGGGCCAGCTAGGTAGCAAGAGCTGGAAGCACATGACTCTAAGGCCGCCTGCGCCAGCTCGGCCTACAAACGTGTTCTGTCTGGTTTGCAGTGCTGGCCCTCAAAATGATCTACCAAAACCTCAACAGGTCGCCAACATTTAAACCCAAGAGATTTCAGTGCAAACACCTGGATTTCTAACTCACTGGAAAAAAATGGTCCCCAGAGACAGAAACCGGCTAAAGCTGATTAGGGCCACTTGATAGCTTGCCGCAATCTCCGCCACTCTGTTACCTCTGACGTCTGGCCATTTGGTTGGGGGCCCAGCCCTGGTGGGTATTTGTAATCACGGTGCCAAGGTGAGACACAGAGGAGGGGAAATCCTCCCCAGGGAATGGCCCCGCAAAGAAGATACGTGCAGGGAGCTCCTGCCAAGCGGAGGCAGGCACGCAGCTTGGTATGAATGATGCTCACAGTCTCAGGCATGGAATCGTGGCCAAGGATGAGAGAGCTTGGGGACCCCGCCCTAGGAGAAGCGCTAAGAAAACTGTAAAGCGCTATTCATTTGTTTAAAAATTTACTGCAGGAGAGCTATTTGAGATGCGAGGTACCAGGAGTTAACCTCAAGGAATTCAGCTGGGCTGGGAGCAAATAAATAACAAATTACCACTATGTGATAAATTCCCTCAACGGTAGGGGCACAGGCAGAGAGCTATGGAAACTCAGAGGAAATGATTCAACATTAATATAAATTATTTTTCTGGTCAGCAAAATACCGAACCCTTAACCCTGTCTCACGCTCCAAAACAATACAATGGCATTATAACTATTTGACCGTTCTTTCCCCTTTATAAGCTTCAACAAACGTTTCTAGTCTTCAAGGTCAAGTCTTATCTGCCCAAGTTTCATGAAGGGGTTAAAATCATCAACGAATATTTATTGATTACTGTGAATAAGATGGAGGACTATAAGACAGTGGATTTCCACCCTGGCTGCTGTGAGAATTACTGGAAACATCTGGATGAACTCAGGAAGTTGGACTTAATTGATTGGTGGTGGAACATGAACAATTTTAAAATGCTCTTTAGATAATTGTACCTTGAAGTCCGGGTTGAGAACCACTTGCATAAGCGATGCTCAAAAATAAAGAGTCATCTATCTCCAGCATGTGTGGAATCTCCACAGAGAGGGCAGATGGCAGGTGAGAGGAGTCAGGAACCAGATACATAAAGCACGTGATCAGTTATTTTAACTGGCGTCTGCAATTCAAACTGAGAATTCCACCTTGATTATTTAAAAGTCCATGTAGAACTATAATCAAGTAATTACTGATTCACCCACCAAGGGGTGAGTGACAGCACTGCCATTTGCCAAGTGCAGGAAAAGCTCCAGGATACAAGAAAGTCAAGGGCAAGCCCCACACGGTATAGAGTCTGGCAGGGTGGGGAGAGAAGAAAAGCTCCAGTGAAACCCATGGCCTGGATACGGGTCACGACAACGTGCTTCCACGTGGCAAAATGCAACATCTACCCCAGGCTCAGCTTCTCTTCCGGACGGAGGCGGTGCTTCTAAAATAGTAATCGATTTTTAAAACGTACAGAGAGCACGTGCTGAGCATGAGATGGAAGGCTGACCAGGAGATTATTCGAAACATTCATTTCCCTTCTTTCTCTAAGGTGGAATATGATGCAGCGCATAAGTCAAATGATTCTATAAAAATCTGCCCAGCCAAAAACACCCTTTGCCCTGACTTGGAATTTAAGAAAACACGTGTACTTCCGAGGAAGTGAATCTCTGCGAGGTATCTTTTCCTCTCCTTTCCTGCCCATCAAAATCTGTTCTTAGGAGTCCCTGAGTTGTTTCCAAAGTATGTGTGAAACTAAGTCATTTTAGACCAGCAGGAGACAGGGAGGGAGGGTCCGGGTGGTGAATGTGTGTGGAATGCTGCAGGCCCTCAGCTCCTATAAGGGATCCTACTCTCTCCTGCCCCCATGTCCAGCTTCCTATCTCATGAGAACTTCTTTCACTAGAAAATTCCACCAACAGCTTCAGAGCCATCCCGCCTCTCTGTTTTGAGCCAAGCCCTCAGCCATCATCCTTTGGAACTACGGGTACACGATGCAGGAGAAAATAGGCTGACGATATCTCTCTTCAGCGTGGAAAACACAGCATTCCACATCAATGTGATTAAAGTGATACTTTGAACAAGTACCAGTATTGATTAAAGTGATACTTTGAACAAGCACCAGAGACCAAAAAGAGATAACGGCATAGCTCAACACCTTACATGTGAATGCTGAGGTGCCCTTCCCATGGGCACAGAAGAAACAGACAGACAAAATGTCACCTCCTGAGAGGCCTGACAACATGACAAGTCTTGGTGGTACTTCACGGAGGCCGGGCCATCCTATAATGCAAACAATCGTGACAGGCAGCTTACTGCACATTTAAGAAACGCTCTGCACAGAACATTCCAGGGAAGGGGTTGCAGGGAGCTGATGCCTCCCTGATTCTCCACGGAACTACTGATTCTCTCTCTGTTTTGATGATATCTGCCCATTTAGTTAGATCATCGGTCACCTTAAACTATCGCTTTGCCATGTAGCTTTCTTTGTTTATTTGGGGGTGGGTGGAGGGGGCTTATCAGAAACTCCTGGGTAGCTTGAAGGCTGCGTTTGGGTTTTGGAGGTTTTTTTTTTAGCAAGCTTCCCAGGCGTTTTGTAGGAAACCCCAAGAATTACTGGTCTACATCAGTGGTTCTTAAGCCTGGTTGCTAATCAAAGCCACCCGGAGAATATTTCGAAATTGGACAGCACTTGCAAATTATATATCTGATAAAGATCCAGTAACCAGAATATATAGATGACTCCTAAAACCCAACAACAGAAAGGCAAACAAGCTCATGTGAAAATAAATGGGCAAAAGACTTAAATAGGTATTTCTCCAAGATATACAAGCGGCCACTCGGCACATAAAAAGATACCCACAATCATTAGTCATTAGAAAAATGCAAATCAAAACCACAATGAGATCCCACTTCACACCCACGAGGATGACCATTTTTTTTTAAAAGCGAACGAACAAAAAAGACAGAAAAGAACAAGTGCTATCTATATAATAAAATGGTATTATACAAAAAGGAATGAATCCTGACACACGCTACAACAGGGATGAACCCTGAAAACATTATGCTAGACACAAAAGACCATGTAGTCTATGATTCTGTTTATATGAAATGTCCAGTATTGGCAAATCATAGAGATAGAAATCAGATTGGTGGCTGCCTGGAGCTGGAAGGAGGGAGCAGTGGGGAGTGAGTGCTTAATGGGTACAAGGTTTTCTTCTCAGTGGTGAAAATATCTTGGAACTAGATAGAGGTAGTGGTTGCCCAACACCGTGAATGCACTGAATGCCACTGAATTAACCATTTCATATGGTCAGTGGTTAATTTTATGTTACATGAATTTTACTACAATCTTTAAAAATGGGGAGGGGGCGGAAAATGGATATCAGGGGCTTCCTGGGCCCTGCTGATCAGAATCTCCTAGGGTTGGGGCGTCTGTATGTGTGTGTGTGTACAAATGCAAATATATACAAATATATAACTCTTAATCTTACATGCATCTAGGATTGAAAAGCATGCGACCTTTAATATAAAACTGAGAGCACTTCTATTGCTAAGACTTCAGAAGCTTACCTGATGCCACCAACACTCATCATGGGTAAGGTGTACAACATGCTGCCCCTCCCTCTCTCTGAAAAAAAAAAATCTACACATTTTCAAAACAACATAAATGTGTAACATTCAGAAAAATGAAGGTAAGCGATCGTAGCTATGAGGCCCTCAAGAGCAACATAACCAGGACGGTGTGTGAATTCAAAATCATGCCCCCGGAATGATGAGAAGACCTATAGCTTAGTCTGCACAGATGAGCGCAAAACAAACCAAGGAGGTGTCAATGTCAACGGACTATGGTGTGCTCACTACAAACACCAAGTAAAGGCAAATGTTAATGGACTCTTATGAGAACCAACAAGGACCAAAGGGGTAGGTGAAACAAGCGGCAGCCGAGGCCAGCTCAATAAAAGAAAGAATGATCCAACTCTGAGCGGGTTCACAATCCGTGGTTAGAGATGTCATCGGGCAGAAAGGACCCGGCCACTTGACCGCTGATCGCCAACGTTCAGTCTGTGGTTCCTGCGGGAACCGACCGCAAAACAGAAATGATGCCCGTAGTTTCCAGCCTAGGAAGTTCCAATTCTGTTCCCTGTAGATAGTTCCTGCAGGAATTTCAGAAATCCAGTTTAACTGATAATGATCGGAGATGGTAAGACATTGTTTTATTAAACAACTCCACTGGAGTGGAGGTAATCACCATGTGGGACCACTGTACATGGTATGCATTTGATCTTTTATAAACCAAGCCACTTTCTCTTTCTTGCTTCTGGAGAGTTCTGATTTTGAGCCTACCTTTCCAGTAAGTGTAAGACCTAACTGAAAACAAACAAACAAACAAACAAAAAACGATGGCCTGAAGGTCATACTTCTTCCCGCCTCTGCTTTCATGAGAGAGAAAAAGAACTTCAGTTTCTTCGAAACCCATTAATTAATACAAGAACAAGAACTTTAATGTAGGGCTGCCTCTGTGGTGAGAAAAAATCTCAACCACTTCTTACATCTTGCAGCTTTGCAAACATTACCAGCCAACTGCTTCACAAAACCAATTCCAGTAACTCATATGCTTGTGGTACCATTATGTCATTGGTTTGCTTCACGGAAAATTTCCCAATTTTCATTTATTTTAGTAGCTTGGAATATGCCAACGTACCTTCTTTAACTCCAGGTGGACAAGCTAAAGCGACCAAACACCAGTGAAACATAAAAGAGACCACGGGAAAGAAAAGAAAGACACAGAGGCATGCGTGTTGTTTCTGATACACGATCAATTGAAGATGTCACCATTGACATTGACGGAATCCAAATTTAGCTCTTGCTCCTACCCTAGCACCTGGTTGGGGTTAATCTACATGGTTTTATAACTCCAAAAATGATCAAAGTAGCATTTGTCTCCAAAGTAACATGCTAGGGTGTTATTTTCAATCGTGCAAAAAGGGATGACATGTACTCCAATCAGTGAAAGAATGGTTACTAACCACCCTGAAACAGATAAAAAGAAAATAATATGTTTCTCTGCTTTGCATAACGAGATACAAATTAGCCCATCTGAAGGAAATGCAGACTTTGGACTCCAAATATTTACTGAGCTGGCACTAGATTTAGAACTGAGTTGTTGACAATGACTCAGGAAAAACAAGTATTTTATCAGTTACATGTTTATATAAATCTGTATAGTGATCCATATTCTTAAAGGAGCTGGGTGACAAATGGCATAAGAAAAAGAATCCTCTCTGTTAATAATTTTAAAGGCCTGTTAAGTACATGAATTCTTCTTTAAAAATTAAAAGTATGTCTAAAGCCCCAAGATAGAGCTGAGGGTTGGGAGTTGCTCAAACAGGAATTATTGGTTCTGGCCTCCACAGTGGCACTTAAAATGCAAATGCTACTCTGTTCTTCTCCCCTGAGTACATGTGAACGCAAGAAGCTATTCTTGGTAATCCTTGACATTTTTGTCAATATGCCACCCGCATGGTGACATTTTGGAGGTTTATGATATTGCAGGGGGGACAATTTGATTTCTGGTGTCTTGGCTTTTAAAACTGAGATTAACAAGATGACAATCTTGGATTGACCTGAGCTAGCTCAATCACAGAATGATCTATCCGACATGCCTTCTGAAGCATACAAAATGGCACCACGGTGCTTCTGAAGAAAAGTCACACTGTGAAAAAACACTGCAGAGTTGGCCACCGTGGGCTAGAGACTTATCATTTAGATCCCAAACCACCCAACCATTAGAAAACAACTACCCACCGCTTTTTCTTTAAGTACACATAAAAAAAAAAAATCAGTTTCTAAACACACAAAAATTTGTAATATTATACGGGCATTCCAAAAGCATATCTGAAACTTCTCTAAAGACATACTCTTTAAGTACACAGCTCGACTGCTAAAATGACAAGAATGAAATCTATCTGCTGCAGATCCCCTATTCCACGGAGTTCCTCGCAGCTGCCATCGGCAAAGCTGAGGGACGGTACAAAGAAAAGGCCCAGCTCCTTTGTGCTGATCCAAACACTTCAGGCATGCTATCCGTTCTGACAGAACCTTGTAGCCCCCAAACTGGCAAGGATTCTGAGGGAGGGCCTCGGGAGCAGGAGTGACTCAGACAAGCAACTACAACACAGGGTCCAGGTCCCTAAGAAATCGTGTCTAGGTCTGAGAGTGCCAGGGCGCTACCTCTCAGCCTGAGCGGCCATCGTCTGGCCCTGGGGAGGCATCTCCTTCTCAGTCTTCTTGCTTCGGCTCTCGTCTTCCTAGTTCCCCCCACACACGTAGCAGTCAGAGAGACCCCCAAAAATCATAACTCTCCCCAACGGAATGGGGAGACTGGCTCCCCGTCCTCCTCAGAGCCACAGCCAGAGCCCACAGGCCCTTCAGGAGCTGCCTCACCCCAACTACCCTCCCCCACCGCTCTTGCCTCAGCACCTGTGCCTCCTTCTTGCTAAAGCCTCAGTTCCCAGATACCTCAGGCTCCCTCCTCATCTCCTGCAGACATCACTCCAAGGCCCCCTTAACGGTGAGGCCCCCTGACACCCTACACAAACTCACCTCACTGCCCGGCCACCTCATCCTGTTGGGGTTCTCTCCCCATAAAAAGTTCTAACATACTCAGTTATTGCCATTTGCCACCACTGCAATGTAGGCCCCACGGGGGCAAGGACTGGCCGAGAATGGCTCGCTGGGGCAGGTTCCCAGCCTCGACACTGTTGACGTGTGGACTGGGTCGTTCTGGGCTGTGGAGGCCGTCCTGGGTACTGGAGGATGCTGGAAAGCATCCCTGGCCCCCACCCATTGGATGTCAGCACCGGCCCCTCCCCACAAGCTGCGACAACCTAAAATGCCTCCAGACATTGCCAAATGTCTCCTGGGAAGTGAAAT
Source organism: Pteropus alecto (assembly GCF_000325575.1). Lineage (NCBI taxonomy): Eukaryota > Metazoa > Chordata > Mammalia > Chiroptera > Pteropodidae > Pteropus > Pteropus alecto. Next base: position 2,296,412 of record NW_006431911.1, read on the forward strand.
CGCCCCTAGCTGAGAACCGCAGTTTTAGTGGAATTGGTGAATCTAAGGGTAGGAATATCTTTTGCAGCTTGGGAAACACGCTGTTAGGAAAATACCGAGGTGAATCATGGAAGTGGCTGTGAACGTTTTCTGCTACCTCTCTAACCCCATTTCACCCACTTTCCCATCTCCCACCACTGACATGTGACCCCACAAGAGAGAGGACTTTCCAGAGGCATCAGTATGGACATGCACTCTGAGGGTTTCCTTCCAAGGCCCCATAGCACAGCGGTTGGGACGAACTTAATTTCATCCCAAAGCTAAGTTCACCTGTGCATTTAGATGTACTTCCAAAAGCTGTTAACACACATATGAAAACTGTTTCATGGATATTGCACAAGGCTGTGGAGAAGATACAGCTGAAGATCTTGACCTTGATTCAACTTTTATTCTTAATGTCTGTCCAATATTAAGTGTCTATTAATTATGGAACGATTATTCCAATCATATAATGTGAATTTTTAAAAAGTCTCTAATATCACTGAGTGCTATAAATACCAAGCTCTGGAACAAGATGACATCCATACCTGGAAATCAATAATTCTGTACATATTTAGGGTATTTTCAGATTTGTACCCAAGCTAATACAACAATAATGAAAGGTAAAGATGCAAAAGCTTTAGTCATGTTAACATGTTGCATAAACAAGTATGACACTGATCACAGGTTGGTAAACTACGCCCCATGGGCCAAATCCAGCCTGCGTCCTGTCTTTGTAAATAAAGTTTTATTGGAACATGGCCAGGCTCATCCACATTTAGGTATTGTCTCTGGCTGCTTTTGAGCTACAACAGTAGAGCTGAACAGTTGCAACAGAGATCCTATGGCCTGCAAAGCCTAAAATCTATCTAGCCCTTTAGCAAAAAAGCTTGATGGCTCTGTTCGAATCTGTTATCTGTCTTTAGTAACGTATCATTTCCAATAACTTCACTTACCCAGACACAAAACCAAGAGAATGCAAAGGACAGCTCCAAGCAGAGAAGAAAGATAGTCATGATGAATTCTGAGCTCTTGTCTTTACACTGGTGAGTCTCCGGTGCCATACAACTAACTACAAGGTAAACGAGGAAGCAACTCAGAAGCAGAAGTGACGTAATGGAGGGAGGAAAATTTGATAGGCAGAAGAAAAAAAACACACTGAAGAATCGCAAAGCTGAATGACTACTTAATATGACAAGAACAATTAAAATGTGTCTACTACACACTAGACATTGACCTAAGTGCCCCCATTTTATGGAAAAAGAAACTGAGGTTTGGGGAGCCCAAGCGACCTGCCTTAGGGCGCATAGTAAATGGCAGAGCCACGAGTCAGACTCAAGATCAGCCATGTCTAAAATCAGGCCTAACCATACTTGGGTGGTACTTACAGTTAGTGGTACATTTCAGGACATACCCTGTGTTTACTCATACAAACCCTAACTAACAAGAACGTGTCACATTTTAATACATCTAAGGAGAAACAAATAACATGTAATACAATTTTAAGTGGTTTTTCCAAAACTATGTGAAAGATATATTTAAAGGCCCAAATATCAATGGGTCCTTTACCCACAAACTTCATTTTACCCCAAACACTGCCACGTAATCAGATGTCAACTTTTCTAAAACAAAGAGCAGGGCTAGTGAGTTATCCTGTAAGATAAATTCCTCTGGATGAAAAAGCGGTTTGCCTTGGTGAAAATTAACTATATTTTTAATCTAGTAATCATCACCACGTGTTACATGATGGTATTCTCCCCTTGTTGGCAATACAGTCCGGTCTTTGCAACTTTTCTATAATTCTAAAACATTCCAAAATGAAAGTGTATTCAAACAACCAACATACAAACAACCGTTTGGTTGCATTCATCACATACCAACAACTATCCCCTAAAACAAACATGGGAAAAAAACCACTACAGAGAAAATAATTGCACATAAGCAGTATTATAATTATAGTACTTATATAATCATAAATATCAGAAGGCAGTCTAAGTGGTCAAAAACAGAAATATTTAACTTTTTATTTCAAAATCATCACAGAGTCACAAAAAGTTGCAAAGAAATGCACAGGGAGGTTCCGTGCACCCTTCACCCAGTTTCCCCCAGTGCCACATCTTGCGTAACTCTACAACCCCAAACCAGGTAACTGACATTGGAACAAACCACAGAGCTTATTCAGAGTTCACGTGTGTGTGTGTGTGTGTGTGTGTGTAGTTCCGTGACATTTTATCACATGTGCAGTTTCTACAACTATAACCAAGATACAGAAATAGTCCACCACTACAAGTCTCCCCTTGCCATTCATTTATAGCCACGCCCACCCCTGCCCCACTCCCTAACCCTTGACAACCACTAATCTGTACTCTAACTTTATAATTTTATTATTTTAAGATATATAAACGTTTTACACCTACAGTACCCGATCTTCCTAGGTGTATAAACGGAATCATACCAGTTTCCTTTTGTGCATTGTGTTGGCTAGAATTGCATGGTGGTTTCCTCTAAAGGGGATGGATGGGCTAATATCAGGCTCTCCCTGTGACACTGTCCCCGAGGGTCTTTTCTTTGATTCCAGGTCTGTGAGGGGGGTGGGGAGGTACAGAGCAGTCAGGTTTCTTCTTTCCTTCTGAGAGCTCTGAGCAGACACATATGTGCACACCCATGATTCCCACAGTACAGATGGGGGAGGGGTTACCATGGAGCACAAAAGAATGAGAGTCCTATACCCAAATTCTCCCAGAAATTAAAACTCTTTGTACCATTAAACCTTAGTTTTTTAACTGTGTGCTTTTTTTTTTAGCTTAATTGACATGTAACACTGTGTAAGTTTAAGGGACACAGTGTGATTTGATACACTTATATACCGCAATGTGATTGTCGCTGTAGTGTTAGCTCACACCTCCATCACATCACATAATTACCATTTCTTTTCTGTGCTGAGAACACCTAGTCTCTTAGCAACTTTCAAGCGCACAATACAGTATTGTTAACAATAATCACAATTAGATCCCCAGAACTAACTGCATTTTTGATGAAAATCTTTCCCAAAATGGTTATTTTCCTGCCTTCTTATATAGCCTTAATTTGCATGTCATTTCAATAATCCAACTTTCCCTGGTTGTCTTATGACAAATGCGGCACCCTTTTGGGGGGAGAAATTTCAACCGAGGGTTCCTTGACTAAAAGGTCCCCCGCTGGCTTTTATAATTCTGAGCCCCTTCTCTCTAGTTGCCTAGACTTCCCTCTGTGATATTCTCACCCAGCACCCCCTACCTCATCCACCGCCACCCCCACTGACCAATGGTTACCTTGATTAAACCACATATTCTCTTAAGATCATGGGTCAGCAAATGTTTTCTGTAAAGGGCCAAACAGTAAATATTTTCAGCTTTGCAGCCACATGGTCCCTGGCCAGAGACTCAACTTTGTCCTTGCAGTACAAAAGCAGCCACAGACAATAAACACGTGAGCATGGCTGTGCTCCAATAAAACTTCATTTGTGGACACTGAAACTTGAATTTCACATAACTTTCACAAACTACAACTCTTCTTTTGGTTCTTATTCAACCATTTAAAAATGGAAAACCCATTCTTATCTTGCAAGGCTGTACAAAAACAGATGGTGGGCTGGATTCAGCCCGCGGGCTGCTATTTGCAAAGCCCTGCCCTAAGATCTCTCAGGACCAGCCATCACGTTTGGGAAACAGTTTACACTCCATAAACACTGGTTTGTCAACTGACGACAAGTATGGTCATTCTCATTGTACATGTAAGACAATCTGCCCATGAAGAAATACAGGGAACTGCGTGCTGGCATGGCACAGGTGGCTGGAGCTGACTTCTGCATCCTCGGACTTCAGTGCTGACCCACCGCCATTGTCAGTTGATTATTTTATGTGAGTCTTTTCGTTTCCCGGCTCCCTTGTCATCTTCTTGAGGAAAAGGGCTAGGCGATGTTAATTATTTGTTACCCATCCTCCTTTGCACCAGGCACAGACAGAGCATCCAGGTTATTAAAGTTTTCTGGCTTCCTGTCCCTAATTTTAGAAAGAAATGTGAAATATTTTATACTTCTCTCTTTCTCAGAGTAACAAACTAAAAGCTAAATTAAGTCGATCTCTTTTCTTGATCCCCATTTTCCTTAAAGGGTGCCGGCTGCTCCATGGGCAGAGTTCGCACAGCTGCCCTCAGTTAGAATCACAAGATGGCGTGTCCTCTGCATTAAACCAAAAGCAGAAACACAAAACCAGATCCTTACAACATGGATGAACCTCAAAAACATGATGCTGAGTGAAAGAAGCCCGACACAAAAGGCCAGAGATCATGATTCCATTTGTATGAAATGAATGTCCAGAACAGGCAAATCCATAGACAGAGAGTAGATTGCTAGTTTCCAGGGGCTGGGAGAAGAGGGATACGGGAAGGGACTATTTAATGCAGCGGTCCCCAACCTTTGTGGCACCAGGGACCGTTGCTCCTATGAGAATCTAATGCCTGAGGATCTGAGGCGGAGCTGAGGCGGTGATGCCGGCGCTGGGAAGCGGCTGCAAATCCAGATGAAGCTTCGCTTGCTGGCCCGCCGCTCACCTCCTGCTGTGCAGCCCGGTTCCTCACAGGCCACAGACTGGTACCCTGATTTAATGGGCACAGGGTTTCCTTTCTGAGTGAAGAAAATGTTCTGAAACTAGACAGTGATGATGGTTGCACAACATTGAGACTATAATAAATGCCACTGAATTGTTCACTTTAAAATGGGTAATTTCGTTATATGAATTTTACATCAATAAAACTGCGTTTTTTTAAAGAATGGTGGTAGATCTATATGTTCTTTTTTTCTTTTTATTTAAATTGAGCTATAATTGACATATAACATTGTGTTAGTTTTAGGTGTACAACATGATTTGATACAGTATATATTGCAAAATGATCACAGTAAGTTTAGTTAACATCCATCGCCACATGGTTACAAAATTTCTACTCTCTTAGCATCTTTCAAATATATACTACAGCATTGCTAATTATAGTCACCATGATGTAGCTCTGTGTTCTAACGGTGGAAGGAGCACCTAGACGGAATGATAAAGTAGCAAGTCACGGGAAAAAAATTGATTGTATAATCCCATTTATGTGAAATCCCAAAACAAAAGTCTGGGTTTATGCACATATTTTAGGTAGAGGTGTAGTAGAGAAGGGTCTAGAAGGATACAAAGCAAGCTGCGTATTTATGCGGCGTGTCATTCTCGTATGGCAAGAATGCCTCAATGGGTTCCCGTATAATAGAAAGAACACTCTAGGTCCCTGTGGGCCTGAACATTTTCAAGGGCATCCACGGTCAGTTCCACACACACCTGTGCATCAGAGCACAGCACCCACCAGGACTGAGTGACATCTGCAGGAGAGGAGCACGGCTGGCTGCAAGCAAAACTCAACCAAACAGCTCTTTGGTCACATGATGTCAAATAATTCATTTTAACTAAGTTTTCCCTGATTTGGCTGCATCGATCAGTTGATCAGTCACATAAAGTGCATTAAAATTCCTAAATGAGTACGCAGGCTTTAGATGGGCCTACTATCAGGATAGTATCGCCCCCTCTTTAAAAAGTCAATTTTCTCTTAGAAGTAGGCCAGTGTGCAGAAAGGGTATTTCAGGACAGAAGTAGGAAGATGGAAGGGAGGGTGCGAAGATGGGGAGCTACAGCCAGACCATCCCTGAACTGGTCGCTGAATGCCAGGCCCCACACCAGAAGTCAGAGCCCAATAGCCGGGCATGACCCCGCCTTAGTCCCTGAACTACCAGGCAAGGGCCGCTACTTGTCCTGGGCCAGGAAACCCAAAACGTCCCCATCCCAAATCCCACAGGCTTCACCCAGGCACTCTCACCTGTCCCAATATAACTGCCACTTCCAAAAATTATCAGAGACCCAGGAAAAAAGGGCAAGAGAAAATTATCCCAAAAGATGGGATGACCGATTCTCAAGCAATATACAATAGAAGAGCTATTTGTTAGAATTTTGAAATTTATGTCAGGGGTCCCCAACCCCTGGTCCGTGGGGACCCCTGGGCAGGCAAGCAAGCAAAGCAGTGACAGAATTGAAAATAGCTATGTCTTTAATTCCATTATGTCAACTCTCAACTGTTTTACTCATAGAAAAATGACCAAATGCAGTGACAGAACTGAAAATATCCACCTAAGATCAATATCATTACACTGTATTGAGTTGTAGCGTTATCATTAGGAACAGGAGCACACTCAAGGCTCAAATTAAGGAATAGAAACTTGCCAGAGAAATTTACACTGCAGGTGATAGAGTTAAAAGAAGGAAGGAGGTGGGGGTAGGGGGAGGAGGATGAGGAAGGGCTTCTTATATTCACATGTACAATACCACCCTGTTCTCCGTCAAATTTTCTCATTTGATTATTTGAAAAGTTAGTATATTCACATAGTTCGAAAAGGAAAAGGGATAAAAAGATATATTGCCCAGCCCTGGCCGCATCTTCACTGTTCCTACCACCATCACCCCCAAACAGGTACGCGAACAAACAAATCTGAATATAGACACTATCCCTCCTTCTTACGGTACCTGGGGCCCCTTCTGCACCTGCATATGCCGTGGACTTCCTCACCTCTGATCTCCAGACTGGCACCTTTCCAACGTGGTGCCACGCGGTGTCCTACATGCAAACAATTCAAGCTGTCTTGTAGCCGGGACTATCGCTGTGTGGGACCCAGGCACTGCACGTCACGCCCCTCGCTCATGGACCGTCGCCACAGCCCACACTGGCCCCATGTTACACAGGAGGAAACTGAAACTCAAAGAAGTTAGAAGGAGGCCCAGTTACCTAAATCAGCCGTCCCCGACCTTTTTGGCACCAGGGACTGGTGCTCCTATGAGAATCTAGTGCCTGATGATCTGAGGGGGAGCTGAGGCGGTGATGCTAGCTCTGGGGAGCGGCTGCAAGTACAGATGAAGCTTTGCTTGCTTGCCTGCCCAAGGGTTCCCACGGACCAGGGGTTGGGGACCCCTGACATAAATGACAGCCACGACCCTAAGGCAGCTCTCTCCAGCTGGTCCACAGAACAAGGGCACCTTCTCCTCCTTGAAAAATAAGCAAATGATCCTCTTTGACCGATTTGCAGAGAAAAATTAATAAACTCACAAAGTCTATCAATTTTAAGATTTTCATCTCCAGTTCTGTTAAACACCAGCACCTCCTATGTCACTTTTCCACTAGCCCTGGCACAAAATGGTTGTGAATCTTGGTTATACTCTGCAACCTCCAGGGAAGCTTAAAACACGGGGCTGCCGGGGCCCCACGTGCAGATGGCGCCGGGATTCCCGAAGCTCACAGCCAGGTGGGCTGCGTACTGCCCCAGTGCGGAGGCCCACTCCTGGCTCTCCAGGAGCCGAAGCCAGCAGCATGCCAACAAGAACAGACAACAGCTGATCACGGCCAGCCCCAGACCTCGTTTTTTCCATCAAGTACTCGAGGTCATGTTTATATTTTGACATTGTAAACAGATGAATGGTCATTTTTCTATGAGTAAAACAGTTGGGAGTTGACATAATGGAATTAAAGACATAGCTATTTCCTGTATTCTGCAGGGAACGCCTCAACAGGGAGGGCACTTCGGGGCGGCTTCCAAAAGGGCTCTAGCCACGCGGTGGAACAGTATTTGGCAATGAAGAGGAATGGAGCACTGAGCCATGCAGCGACACAGATAAAGCTCCAAAACATTATGCTGAGTGAGATAAGCCAGACACAGAAGGCCACAGATTGTACGACTCCATTTATACGAAGTATCCGTAACGGGCGAACCTATAGACAGAACAGATGAGTGGCTGCCAGGAGCTAAGGGAGATGGCGAGTGACTGCTCATGGGCACGGGGTTTCTTTGGTGGGTGTTGCAGATGTTCTGGAATTAGATAATGGTGATGGTTGCACAACCTTGTGAATATACTAAAAACCACTAGACCGTGTACTTTAAAATGGTGCGTTTTATGGCGTGTGAATTATATCTCAATTGTTTTAATCGGGGATGATGTTCAGGGCAAATCCAGTCAACCCATACACTCAGAGGGCTTCCCCACCCTGGAGACAGGAACCTGTCCACGAACGCAAATCCAAGTGGCAGGAAGAATCCATCTCCTGCAGTAGCTATCTGGTGTCCTGACCGAGCTCCACGTGTCCTGGAAATGTCGTACTCATCTTGACAGTGCTCTGTGTCCTGGTAGCACCAAGGCTGGCTCACAAGACTCGCTTGTGACCCACTCACCTGTATGAGAACAATTCAAGCTGCCTTGTAGCCTGCGCCTGTCTCCCAGAGGCTGGCCCAACCAGCTCCCTTCAACCTTCTCTTTCTCTCCCTTAGCTCCCTGAGCTTTAAAAAAAAGAAAAAGAGGACCCTCCAAATAGAAAATGCTGGAGATTCCACTGTTCCATAAGCAGCCTTTCAAGATGCCCTCGCCCTGTCTTTCTAGAGCTTCTGAGCAAAGCCAGAGACAATCCTCTCACCGCTCCCTCGTCCACAGAAGGCATTGGAATGTGTCGAGGCATCTCAGGCAGCGCGATTCCCCCAGCCCACCTGCACACACACTCAGAAGGCCAGGCCGGCTCGCGAAGTCGCTGCACAACACTGAAGTGTTCACGGATTCATTTTCTTCTGCTCCACTGTGGATATCTGTACACCTGACAGTCACTAACTACCTGCTAATCGTGAATATTCTAAAAATTGAAGAATATACTCATACTAAAAAGCTTCATCCCCAAAGTTTCATATGCTGATATTACTATTTGTATGGTATAGTAAATTCAGGATTTTTCATATAAATGTGTTCTTCCCGGAAACACAGAAATCAGGGCTCTGTGTTCTTACCTTCTGTTCTGTAGCGGCTCGTAACTATCAATTGGCTTGAAACAAACTCAGCTACTAGAAATGAATCATTATAAGCAAGTAGATGTCAGAAGTAGTTCAGGTTCTCAACCAGGCCATACTGCCTCCCCCTGCAGACATTTGGCAATGTCTGAAGACACTTTTGGTTCTCATGACTTGGAGGCATCTAGCGCATAGAGACCGAGCATGCTGCGAAACCTCCTATGCTACACAGGACAGCCCCACAACAAAGAACTACCCAGCCCCAAATATCAACAGTGCCGAGGCCGAGAAACCCTGCTCTAAAGTAACACCTGCCCAGTCTGGATACCTTTTAGGACACTGCACATCAGCAATACAGTAAGGTGAGGGACTCAACATGCTTCTCTGTGTAACCAAGTCACTGAACACAATCAAAACCAGCAGTAGCAAAAACAAGGGAGGTTTATGGGTAGGGTTAATAGAAGGCCTTTGAATTGGCCCCTGGTGAGTCTCGGCTCCTCCTAAGGGGTCTGCAAGATTCCTTTGGCCCCCGTCTTGATTTCACCTGCCTAGTTCAAGCATCAGCTAAATCTTGACCACTTCTTGTCCCCTTCACAATTTCTCTTACATAATCCCTCCCATTTCTAGGCCTAGGGCCCTGGATCTCTCTAGCTCAGGCCCATCGCTGTCCGTGAAAACCTCTGATAGTTTCCAACTGGTCTCTTGTCTAGCAAATCCACCCTGCCCACCACCCCATATTTGGCTTGCTCATCAGATATGACTTGGTGCCTAATGTGAGCCAGACTCTGGGCTCAGTCCACAAGAAACAAGGCCCCCTAGGGGTATTGAGAGGAGCCAGTGAGAAAATAGATATGAAATACTTAGTATGGTACCCCTAAGCACGCAATAAAAGTCAGCTACTGTGGTTATCATCAAAAACACCAAGTTGACCAGATGTTTCCATTCTCACTGAGAAAACAATGCACAGGCTGTATTAGTGTCCTACTGCTGCTACAACAAATTGCCACAAACCAAGTGGCTTAAAACAACACAAATTTATTATCTCACAGCTCTGGAGGTCTGAAGTTCAAAATCAGTGTTTTGGTTTTTGGTTTTTTGTTTTTTGTTTTTTGGCTAAAATCGAGGTGTCAGCAGGGCTGGGTTCCATCTACAGGCTTTAAGGAAAAATCCATTTCCTTACCTCTCCCAGCTTCTACAGGCTGCCTGCATTCTTTGGCTCATGGCCACATGACTCCCAACATCTGCTTCTGCTGTCACGTCTCCTGTTCTCACTCTGACCCTCCTGTTTCCCTCTTGTAAGGACCCTTGTGATTACACTGGGCCCACCCAGATAATCCAGTATAACCATCTCATCTCAAGATTCATTCATAACTTAATCCCGCCTACAAATGCTATCTGCCATGGAAGGTAACTTATTATAGGTTTCAGAGACTAGAACATGGACACCCCTAGGGGGTTATTATTCTGCCTACCATGGATGGTGGGTTAAATATCAAACAACGATGAGTGCAAGATAAAAATAACCAGTGGGTATAATACGGTGCAAGGGGCACAGTTACCTAGTCAAGGGAGGATCAAGCACAGGTAGTAGACCTGGGCCGAACTCTGGAGTTGGAAAGACACTGCCCCTAGTTGGCTATGGGAAGCAAGGTTACTAAGTCACCCTCCTTTGGCCTAGTTTCATCACCTGTCCGCCTACACTTCTGCAGCCATTGTGGCCTCTCAGTGAAAGCATCCACGCAGATGCCTAGAGCAGTTGGCACATGGCAAGCACTCCACATATGTCTGCCATAACCAGAGACCCAAAGGATTCCAGCGGGGAGAAACCAAGAGGAAGGAACGGCATGGTGAAGCTTTAGGGGGAAGGGCACGGCACATCCGTAAGCTCCATGGAGGTAGGGATCTGTCTGCTGGTGCTCACCGCTGGAGTCCTGAACCCTGGAAGAATGCCTGAGACTGAGTGGCTGCACAACAGTCATCGAATGAATGAATGAATGAATGGAGGCAGGATGCTTAAAACTGAGTAGGGATTGGCTGGCATACTGAAAAGAGCACTGGTTCCTGGTCAGAAGGCACCGCTCAAGTCCCTGTTCTTCTAACTGTCAGAAGGACACACCCCTTGGCTGTGGCCCTCAAGTGAGAAATGAGGATTATGAACAAGACAGTCCTACCTCGTCCGACCCCAAAGCTGTGGATTTCTAAGTTATATGTGCTCACACCCGCGTCTCACCTCCCTTACACAAAGACTCTGGGTCAAGCCGTCCGATTTTCTCATTTATTCCAAACATACCAGCACTTCCTCATCTCCAGCACTTTTCTCACGTTCCCCCTTTTCTTCTCTGGTGCTGAGAAAGCCCGAGAAATCCTCAATCCAGGAGATTGATGGATAAGGATAAAAATGCCCCCAGGCACAAGTAAGCTCTCCCTCCTTTTCTGGGAAACCACCGCCACCTGCTAATGGTACCTGGTGACCATCATTGTCTTCATTTTATATGTCTGTCTCCCATCTCCCAGACAGATGTCTCTATCTACCATCCCAGCACACAGGAGGCTAAGAATCTCTGTAAACAGTTCTTCATGTTATTGGATTTAAAGGGGAATAACTGAACTCGGTAGAACTTAACTCTGCTTTTATTCCATCAGATTAATTATATTGGATTTATCAGAAAGGCAGTCAACATTAGCAAAAGGACCTGGGCTAGAAGAAGCTCACCAGGTGACCTTTAACATGTCACCTGACCCAAGGGCTCCTGAAGTAGAACTGACCAGAGAAGGTGAAGCACATTATTTCCACTTCCAAAATCAGAGTGAAAGGGAAGAAAAGGAAACCAAACATCCGGGAGCTATTTTTGGAAATGAATGACTTTTCCATTCACTTTTAAAAAAAAAAAAAAAAGGAAGGAAAGAAAAAGAAAGATATTAGACCAAGAATAGACCAAGAAGTGGTTGTTGATAATCTAAAAGAAAGAAGATTCTTCCAGGAGCCCACGTCTTATGGCCTTAAAAGCAAGACGCCCCTCCATGTTCATACAAACACTACCTATAATCTTAAAAACTGAAAAATTGAGAAATCATTACTCGTTTATCAGAAAGTTTATGTAATCCCAAAATAAAACTGTGCGGTAAATATAGTAAATGTCCTGTTAATCAATACTAAGGAAAAGTTCCAAGAAGGTAGCAACGAATGATGTCATCTGGCTCTGTTCTGTGGGGCTCCAACCTGGCAAATTCCTGACCCATGGATTGTTTTCTCCTTAAAGCAGTAGCCTGTCCGAAGGACTTTTAATATACCACAGAATTCCTCCATGTGGCACAGTCAAATCCACCTCATGAACAAATGGGTCCCTAAAAGCTGTTGTCATGATATCATCTGGGCCTTCCACCATCATCATGATCGTTTACACTCTGCTTTGATCTCAAATGTGCTATGGTCCACCGTTCTTCAGCTGCTCGAGGTTGGCATTTCCAGGGCTGTGCAATAAAAACTGAGCTAGAAGAAACAGAACATGAAGTTTCAGCCACCCGGTCCATCTATCCGAAAACATCAACACGATCCCGCGGGAAGCACATGTTATGTATATACAACCATCTAAGGCACTGAATTTTACCAAAGGAAGCAAAAACGTTCTTCCCACAATGTCTGCCTAAATGGTAAATACCTTTTTATAAAGTGGTCCCTGAACTCCGAGTTAACATATGTAGAATACATATGTGCCATAATGTCAACCACACACGACTCACCCACAGAAACTACCAGCCACAGAAATGGTGAATTAACTTCATATTTTTGCAGAAAAGTTTTTGGATACGATTCCCAGAAAACTACGAAAATTATACTCACAGTACTGATCGCAGAGAAAGTGAATTTAAGCCTAAGGTGGGTTCATAATCAAACTAAAAGAATTCTGTCTTGAAAGTACTGAGATGTTTTACACATCTGCAGCCACATCTGTAAAGATGTCTCCTTAGGCTTTCAACCTCTTTGTTGTGAGTTGAAAAAGAAAGTACAGCTACAATAATTCACCAACACGCCTTGAGCTGGCAATATCCAATGCTGTTAAACACAACAATGAATGGAATGAATAGAAAACTCGAAGATATTGTTTACAACTGTTGGCCCTCGTTTACTTCGCTTGCAGCAGTCTATTTTATGCTATTACAGTTTGTAGGAAATTATATATGAAACGTTTTAAGTCAGCAATAATTTTCACCTAACCTACTAACATTCAAATTCCTCCATAATTTCATTTTCTTTAAAAACCTATTTAATGGCCTCTCTCTTGTCAGTTTTCACTTCAGGAGCCGTTTAGGGAAAGTCCTCAATTTCTTGAATACTGCTTTCTGGTCATGTGAATTAAAGGTGACTCAAAAGGGTTTTAACTGTCAGATGCACATGGAGAATATGCTGTGCTCCGACACAGTTTTTTCCACATAATAAAACAATTCCAACTCTAAATGATACCCAGTCACCTATAAAAATCGGCAGGGTTCTGTTTTGAAAGAAGAAGAAGAATGACTATTACACCATTTACACCCTTCAGAGACTCCACTTAAATGTTTGTGGCTTGCCGAACATTCCATACATATTTCGGGCAAGGTATTATGGGAGCTGAAGTGCAAGCTGTCCCCTGCTGAATTTTCACTCACTATAAAAACAATGTCTCATAAAAGTATACACATGTTTTTACTTTACAAAAAAATGTAAAATATCCACTTTTGTTCACTCGGTTGACACTTTTAGCATTAGAAACAGGACTTTTTAAAAATCTCTAACATAAGCGATGTCTGAAAGGGTGAGAATGTCAGTCGGTAACAGACTTCTGGAAGGAGAAACATAGGAAATGTGCACGAAATGCACAGAAAGGAAGATTCTACAAGCTCACTCCTGTAGGGTCTGCTCACCTATGTCCTGGGTCGTACCATAAAAACGGAAGTTCCTACATTTATACTTTTCATCACGAATCCCCACTCCAGTATAACCACAACTGTTTTATATTACCCTCATAAAATGAACCTTCGCCTTTTCTAAGCAAAACAGTATTTTTAATTGGTTCATTTTCCAGTTGTTTGGGTTTTTAACAGACATACAGCCTAAAAGGGCACCACATTCCAAGTAGTTCTACCAATTCCAGAACCATCCAAGGCTTGATCAAACAGCTGTGGCTCTAGCCTTTGGTTAAAATTATAATATGATCTCACCTGATTTTCAAAATAACTAAGCACCTTTTTAACCCATAAAACTATGCTAGGATTACCGAAGTTTCTGAGTCCAGAAGTTTGCAAAGTTCAGAGAGAATATTAGGGAACTATGACCCTTTTGCTTTGTTTTCTTTTTCCCTATCTGAACCCAGAGAAATCTTCAAACAATAATTCAGCAGCTTCCCTCCTCCAAAGTTTATTTTCAAACGCCAGTGCCATGCAGCGCTGCCTTTTCCTGTGCAGGTAGGAGGAAGCAGGCACGATGTCACCACACTGGGCCTTTTAAAGTCTTAAAATCACTGGGAAGCCTGCAGTATTTCTTTTCTGGCACTCAGGGCCGTGGAGAAAAGTTGCTCCAGATACGACGAGATATCAGATAACCACTGGAAACACTGGGTTTCAACAGAATTCCCACTGCCACACACACACAAAAAATGCATCTCTCCAAAAGCAACTGAATCATAGAAAAAGTTAAGGAAAAGCATCATTACGTGAACTTCATTAAATGCAATAATCCGTTTTTTACACCATAGGATTTCTTTACATAAATGGGACAACTTAGCGACCTATCCATATCTAGCACAAAAAGGAAACCTAAAATTCAACTCTTGTGTTTCGTTTATTCCAAAAGCATCTGGGTCTAATCATAACCCATTCTGGCCGCAGTACACAAGGCTGTTTCAATCAGAATTTTAACTCAATGTTTAAGGCGCTAAAGAGTAACCTTCGCAGTTTGGGAAGAGGCTCTCTCAACTCTCAAAGAACTGGGGATCCCTAAACTGTCCGGTCTGGCAGCGGTCTGCGGATGGAAACTCGGCTAAGTCCGCCAGCCAAAGAACGCTCACCACGAAGCTGGGGCGCACGTTTGTGCTCCAAGGTGACAGCTCATTTGGCCACCGCGGGGCCGGAGCGCCTGCAGGGCCACAGACGGGGATCGTGGGCCACAGAGGCCCGGCAGGGATGGGCGAGGCCGCCGCGGAAAAAGGAAAAGAGGGCCATCCGTCAGCCCCGGCAGAGGAAATTCCAGGCGCCCAGCTCCCAGGCGCCGGTCAGCGGGTGACGTGAGGGAACCAAGTCAAGAGTGTCCGCCCGCGGCGGGGGCCGGGACGAGGCCGGGGCTCCGCACTCCGGGGCTTGAAGCCGGGAAAGGAGGCGCCTCGATTCTCGGCCAGGGCCCCGGGGTTGGGGACGTGGGGGCCTCCCGGTGTCCTCTAGCCTCTCCCAGGGCCCGAGGGATGGGAAACCGAAATCCTGGCCGGGGCCCGAGCCCGCGCCCCCCGCCGAAGCCCTTACCGATCGCGGGGGTCGATCCACGACGTCTGGCGAGTGTTGTGGTCGATGTAGAAGATGCGGCCGTCGTAGTCGCGCGCCTCCTCCCAGCCGGCGGGCAGCGGCAGCTCAGAGCTCTCCCGGGCCCGCGACGGCACGGAGGACACGGACGGCACAGGGA
>NW_006431911.1:2312727-2314060 GCF_000325575.1 Pteropus alecto
GGATGGGCGCCACCGCGTCCGTCCGCCCCCGGGCCACCGCGGAGGGGAAGGGGGGCCGGGAGGACGACGCCCCACCCGGCCTGCAGGCGCGGCCTGCCTGGGGGTGACTCCTGGGGCCCAAAAAAATGATCGGGGGAGAGGGCTGTCACCTCACTCACCCATTCCACACGATCTGGGGTCTTCCCCTGTGCCCACTTGAGATGTGGGAAATAGCTGTGCCCTGGGTCTCCCAAATACGCAAGACGATCCAGCGAAGGTGGGTAAACCCCCAGAGGGAAGGCTGAGGGAGCTAGAGATAGCTGGAGGAGGAATCCGAGCTGGGGCAGGGGGGGACCACCTGGAAGTGGGGAGCTGGGCAAGTGGCCGCTTCCATGTCCCTGCCTGAATAGCCCTAAAGGAGCTGATCCAGAGTACCCACTCTGGGCCGGCCCCCCTGACCTTCCCTGAGCTCTTCCATCTTCCAACCTAGAGGATCCAGTAGTCTGAGTAGATACCCAAGTACGCCACTACTGAGGATGAAGACAGATCAACTCCTAAAACATGAGACTGTGTGGTAATTTATGTTCTACTCATATGTCATAGCTGGGGAGACTGAAGTCCAAAGTTCGGGTTCTCTCTTGCTCCAAATCCCCCAACTACTTAGTGCTCCAGATCCTTGGCCGCAAGACTTAATGCCAGGAAATGCTAGAAAATATCAGGGAGGTTTTAAAACACTGTTAAAGTGATACAAAAATATCTGGTAGAAACTCTAACAGGGGCCCAGATAGAGATCTATAGGGACAGAGACTACAGAGAAACCTCCCAAAGTGCTCACGGTAGTTTGCAT
Organism: Pteropus alecto; assembly: GCF_000325575.1. Taxonomy (NCBI): domain Eukaryota; kingdom Metazoa; phylum Chordata; class Mammalia; order Chiroptera; family Pteropodidae; genus Pteropus; species Pteropus alecto. Next base: position 2,313,554 of record NW_006431911.1, read on the forward strand.
TCCTTCGGAGAGATGACTTTTTAAAGCAATTATTTCCCTTCCACGTTGTTTGTAAAATGGCAATATTACTTTTAGAAGGGGAAAGTTGTTTTAAAAAAAGAATGTGAAGGCATGGAAAGTGCTAATTGGGACATGTCCAAGGAAGGCCTGTCCTCCCCTCCTCCCACCACAACACAGAAACTTCCTTGCTCCCCAAGTATCTGCCCCCACTCGAATGTTATATGCCGGAAATTCCACCACTGGAGTCCTTCTAGTTAAACATGGACCGTTATTAAATGTCTAAGGGAAAGAAGCAGAGAGTATCAAAAAAGCAAACACTCGGTGATCCCGCACGGTCCAGGGAATGCCCAGCTGCCTTGCCCTGGCATTTTCCCTTCTGGCTGGCATCATATATTGCCAAGGGGGGCTGCCACTGCCTTCTTTTCCCTTCTCTTCCTGCCCACCCTGTAGTCACCTTACTACATAGCACGGCCGGGCTGAAGCTGCATTCTGCCCCCCCCCCCCCCC
>NW_006431911.1:2314189-2315586 GCF_000325575.1 Pteropus alecto
ATCACGTCATCTCAGAATTTCACAAATCTGGCAGCTATCACTGGAAATTACCTTGAGTGGGGCTGGAGCATATTGGAGTGAAGCCAGCCTCAACAGAGGGGGTTGGAAAGAGAGAGATAACACCCCCACCCAGCAAAGGACTCAGGTAAGGCAAGGCAAGATGAAAAGTATCAGATAAAGATGAAAAGTTAGGGGAAGCTACATCCCTTAGGAACTAAGAGGCCTTTCACTGAGGGTGGGAGGTGTTATGTACTCATTCTGACTGGCAGCAAGTATATGCTGCAGACCTACTAGGTGCAGGCATTGTGCTGGGCATTGCGGTGCTGCAGAGAACAGGATGGAGTCTCTGCACTCTCCGCTGCCCAAGTTCAGGACTAAACAAAGAAATGGGCACTTATGAGTGTGACGTGTCTACAAATGAAGCCAGGGCGGCAACCTCAAGTTGGAGATTCGGGTGAGGCCTTGTGAGACCAAAAGGAAGACATCTCGGATAAGGAAACTGAGGCTCAGGTCTCCAGATCCCTGAGTTCCAAGCCCTTGTTCTTTGGTACATGGAGCTGCTGTCATCAAATACTTGTTGATTTGCATAGCAGATGCGGTGTCACACCCAGATCTCCTCGGCTGAGCCACGCACCCTTTCAGAGGATTACCCTTGGTTGACAAATGTCTGAGATGCTATGCCCACCCCCCAGTGACTCATTCTGTAGTGTGACAGTCCAGCCCCCTTGCCATGGCTGGACAAACACTAGTGCACCTCACATTCCAGAGCTGCCATGAGCTACCATGCTGCTGGCTCCTCCCTGCCCTAGTGTGCCTCCCGTGTCCCCATCAGCCAGGATACCCCAATCGTTCACTTGCATGAGAACCCCACACTTAGGCCTCACTCTCTTCCAAGCACTTAGCAAATATGAATCATTTGGTCATCATAACATCTATAGGTCTCCCTAACGGCATTTGCACATGAATGGAGAATTCAGGAGTGTGACATGGCATGCCAGTGACAACAGATTGGAGATCTTCATTGAAGATGCTTTATCCACATGCCCACCCACAGGCCCTGAACCTCTCGTGAAGCAGGCCCATTGCATTTGTCTTTAAATGAGCCAATGAAAGGACAAGGCCAGAACTCGGAGTGACCTGAGGCCTGTCTATTTGCACTGTTAGTACTTTTTGCCTTGTAATGTTTGCCCCAGGCAGCTGCTGATTGTCCCTAAAGATCTGTGCTGGGGGTTGGGATGGAAGAGAAGTTGGTAGGGGGTGCAGGGACTCTTAACTCCCCAGCTTTGCCATAAATTGGGAAGTCTTGTATGCGTGTGTTAATTGTCAGGGAGAATAAGGCCTGTCTTTCTTACAGTCAAGCGGGGCTTTCCATGTTGGACAAAAAAACACATGCGCAC
>NW_006431911.1:2315638-2328412 GCF_000325575.1 Pteropus alecto
TTATGCATTCTTTATTGCCTCCATGTTAAAACCACAGCCTTGCCAACAACAAAAGTACAAACATTGTAGTGACCTCTCCTCCCACCAAGATTTCTGATGGAAAAACAGCTCAGGAAAAATCCACTTAGGCTCCGGTAATCGAGACACAAATACTTGTTCTCCTCCTCACAGACCCTCTGGGAAATCCCCTTGCCGAAATTGTTAAAATGCACTCAAATACAGCTTGCAGAATATTTCCCTTAAAATGCTTGTTAAGGAGTAAATCCATCACACTCCTTGCATACCAGACAAGCAAGAACAGAGTTTGAAGATTTTTACCCTCCATTAGATTCGGCCTTCTCTCCGCCCCTCTTCACAAAGGGTAACTAACCTTTGTTTTAAAATAGGAAGGAACTAAATTACATCTATACATATTCGATACTCCAGAAGCTTCTAGAAAAGGGAGCACCACGAAGGCTGCAATCATCATGTCTAAAATGAGAGAAATAAATACTGCCAGAGAAGTCTTGCTTACTTGTGTAAACAATCGAGTGTTCTAGGAAGTGACACATTGAGTAATTCTACACAATGTGCTAAGAGGAAAACGGAAATGGGCCGGATTGGGTCTGAAGAAGAAATGGCTCATTGTTTGGCATTCTTCAAATGCTGGAATAATTACTCGATTATGAGCACTTCTCATATATTTAAATAATGCAAATCTACACTCTGTTGAGATTAGATGTAGTTCTTGCTAATTCCTGTCTTGCCGGTTTAGGGACTGCAAAGGAAGAGAGAAATGCCAGGATCCCTAACCCCAGACCTCTCCCCAGGCGCACAGGTTGGAATGGGAAAGGGGCGGGGTTATTCCTTGAACCTTTATTCCATGGCTTTATGTCTTTAGACGCTTAATTGACTTGTGATCGGAAAAGCCGTTGTTTAGATTTTATGTGTGGACGGGGAGACCTGGGAGCACTTTTCTCAAATGAGACTTCCTTGATTCGTGTCCAGTTTTGAGATTAAGGGTTTTTCTCATTTCCTAATCTTCCACTCCAAAGAGATGCAGGGTATTCCGGAAGAGTCAGTTGTGTGGATAAGCCAGGCAGTCTGTGTTTGATCCATTTTAGTGCTTTATTCTGCTCCGTGTCAGCTTCTCAGCGCAAAGCAATGTCCTTGGAATTGATTCATGGCTGTCATGCTGCAGGCAGACTCCGTTTGTACCTGGGTTATTAAAATGCAGATTAAAAAAAAATGTTCGACCAATTTCTCTCCCAAACTTAGAACACTCATAGTCACCCACTTCCTTCCTCTCCAGGTCTCCCCTCCCAAAGCTACTTTTTACTTCTTTTCTTTCCCAACCCATGGGTTATGTTCAACAAAATGCTAACGAGCCAATTGAAAACGTATTCCAGGCAAACCATAATTTCAGGAAGACACAGCTGCCATGAGCCAGCATACTACAAAATGCTTCCTCCTGGCTGGATTCTCTCCTGTTTAGGATTATGACTCTGGTCCCCTGTGCATTTGGAAAAACAGATTCTTAAACTGCAGACCTCTGCTTTATGAGCCAAGCAGAGCAGCTTGGAAGTCTCAGGCTTTCAGAAACAAGGAGGAGGATTTATCCGACAGAGAAAAGAGCAGTTTCTGGGTCATTAACAATTTTTTTTTTCATTTGATGACACCAGCATTATAAATTAGTTTCTTTTGTAGCATGAATGGAACAATTTTGGAACACACGTAACCTTACTAGATCCTGGAACAACAGCCCCGAGATGGTAGTTATATATCAGTGTTTCTCAACCAGGGTGATTGTGGCCCCCAGGGGACATTTGGCAATGTCTGGAGACGTTTTTAGTTGAGACAACTAGACGGAGAGGTGCCACTGTCATCTAGTGAGTAGAAGCCAGGAATGCTGCTCAATATCCTATAGTGCACAGCACAACCCCACAACACAAAATGACCCAGCGCAATGTCACTAGTGTCGGGGTTGAGAAACCCTATCAGATATGTGTAATTTGTACTACTAGGCTTTATAGTGGGGAAACCAAGGCTCAGAGATCGCAAGTAACTAGTCCAATGTGATCTGGCCACTGCTGGAAAGCATCAGCCCTTGACATTTAAACTCGACTATCCCATCTGACTTCTGTAATAGGGTTCTCCAGAGAAACAGAACCAATAGGATGTACATATATCAAGAGATTCAGGATAAGGAATTTGCTCATGCAATTCTAGAGGCTGACAAGTTACAAGATCTGCAGTCAGCAAACTAGAGAGAGACCCAGGACAGCCGGTGGTCGTGTTCTAGTCTGAGACCAGCAGGCTTAAGATTCAGGAAAAGCTGATATTTCAGTTCAAGTCCAAAAGCAGGAAAAAACTGACATCCCAGCTCCTGGGATGAGGCAGGAGCGGTTCCCCCTGACTCGTTGGAGAGTGAATCTTTTTGTTTTATTCAGGCCTTCAACTGATTGGACAAGGCCCACCGACGTCTGCTTTCCTTTGTCTACTGATTCAAAGTTCATCCCATCCAGCAGCACCCTCACAGATGCATGCAGAATCGCATGCCCGGTCAAGTTGACACATGAATTGCTCATCATAGCTCCCAACTCAATCACCAGAGGCTCTGTGTTTCTAGGGCTCTTTCTGCTCACAGTGGTTCATGGACCAGCAGCGTCAGCATCGTGGAGGTGCTCATTGAAATGCCCAGACCAGACCCATTCATTTACGAAGCGCTGTATTTACACACATGGAAAGGGGTGGTGGGGGTGGCATCTAAGAAAAACGATTTGACAATATTGATTTAAAGAGCCATCTGGGTAGTGTTCTGGCTACTTAACCTCATAATCAACAAGGGCATGTTTTTCAGCTAAGGAGTGCCAAGCCCTACTCCCGTCACTGAGAAACGCTCGCACTCGCTCTTCATAAGCACATTTAAGAGCCCGAATCTGTTTGTTACTCAGCTTTAGGCCATGTCTCCGTGAACTTCAGCCAGACTTACCTGGCACAGAAGTAGAAATGGACCCAAAGCCAGCCCCAAACCAATCACACTGTAAGCAACATTTGACTTTTGCCTGATTTGCTTTTCCTGGTGTCCCCACCACTCAGGACTGGCTACATAATTTGCGGTATGAAACGAAAATGTGGACCGTGTCTTTGTTTGGGCGGCTTTTACAAAATAACATTGATCGAGTGGCTTATTTCTCACAGTTCTGAATGCTGGGAGTCCAAGATCAAGGTGCCCGAAGAGTCAGGCGAGGGGCCTCTTCTGGGTTGCAGATTTCTGGTCGTGTCCTCACATCCGGAAGGGGCAAGGGAGCCCTGTGGGGTCTCTTTTAAAAGAACATTGATCCCATTTATGAGGCTCCACCATCATGACCTAATTACCTTCCAAAGGCTCCACCTCCTAATACAATCTCATTAGGCATTAAAATTTAGGGGCAGAGGAAGGACAACTATATAATTTGAAATACCCCCAAAAGTATGTGTTCCTGATGAAATCACAAAAAGAGAGCTGTCCAGACTTGATGTGCCTCTAAGGAAGAAAATAACCACCACCTATGAGGCAATTCTGCCCTAAGATCTAAACCCAATCTCATCAAAGCCTCTAGGAAGATTCCATGGATTCCAAAGGTCTTATTAGCAGATAAAAGGGTATTTGCGTATCTTAGGATTCCTGGAGTGCAAAGGTCTTTAGAGCTAGAGGGAAAAGTACATATTTTGAGAACCACAGAAATGCAAAATCCAACCCAGGGATCAAGCTGCCAGTCCTCCAAACTACACGGAAGAATCAATAACGTGTACAGCTTAAAACTAAGGGTCAGGGTCTTGAGGCCACCTCCCGTGAAGTAGAGCATTGTGGACATAGCAATCATTAATAGGCTTCAAGTGTCCCATTAGGGTCACTGACAAGAATCTAGCCAGGGGCCAGCCCAAATCTGGGGTGGGTATGTAGGCTCAGTCACGGGATGGTGACTACCATCTCTAATGGGGTGACTCTCTCAGCTTCAGGACAATTTAGGAAAAGTACAGAAACCTTTAAGAGAATCAAAACCATCAGATTCATATTGGAGGCGAAGAAGGAATCTGTGAATATTTGATATTTTTTTGCGTTTGTAAAGTTTCAAAGAATTTCTGAGCTTTGCATATCACTGTAAAATGTGTAATTGGGTAAGTAAACTTGTGATTTTAGTAGAAACCTAATTTTATACACAATAGTGGCACGTTTTAAGAGAACTTAAGTTTCACTATATCTATAAGTTTATTGGGTTTAAAAGCTATTTGTATACTTGGGAATGTATTTGTTAATTGATACAATTGAAGTGATTAAAAAGGGAACGAAGTGCAGCATACTAAGAGTTTTAAACATCTTTAAAATTCATAAAAATGTTTAATTAAGTTTGCAAGTGGGATCAAGTATTTTCCAAAGTCCCCTTAAAAGTGGTTGCTATGATTTGCTAGACTCGAAAATGTTTTAAAAAAAGAATAATAGTTTCTAGGCTGAACTTAAAGGTCAAGGAAAAACTAGACATTTGAATTTGTAACTTAAATAATTCGACTATCAAATTTGTAAAACTGAATAAATCTTTTGTTGTGTGTGTGCATGCACACACACACATACACACACACACACATCACTTTTGAGAGCTGTATTCACCACTTCTGAAGGGCTGTACAATGTCCAAGTTACAGTGCTTACATTTAAAAAAAAAATCACAAGTCCATCTTTGCAACCCTGTGTCAATAATATGATCAAATACCAATATTGTTTACTAAATGAATTCCACCCGAACTCAGAAACCTTGCTCAGCCCTCCAGAGCCTGCTCAGAGCTGATAAGGTCTGATATGATTCAAGTCACATTCCTCCTAAAGTGCTTACATTTCTGTTTTTTTCTTCCTAAACCTGAATCTAATTTTCTGCCCTTGTCATGTTCTCATCCATTTATAGATTTGTGTGTATGTGTGTGATGCGGGGGGGAGGAGTATCGGTTGTCATCTGAATAAATTATTTCATTCCTAACCAACTGATTTATGTTCCTTATAAAGGACCCGCTTAACTCTAAGCCAATTTAACTAGGGAGGGTTTGCACCAGCATACGCTTTGGAAGTTACTGAGCACTGGCCGGTTGAATTGCACTGTGGTCTGATTGTGCCCAACCATGGTGAGAGTCACACTCTGTGGTCCACAGAGCAGCACATTCAGGCCTCACCCCAGACCTACGGAATCAGAACGTGCTTTTTAACTAGAGCCCCGAGTGATTCCCATGCACATTACAGTCTAGGAAGCACTGGTTCAGGTAACAGCAATCGCTGTCGTGGTGATGTTGTGTTGCTTGAGTTTTTCACGCTCCACAGAGTACATCATAGCATTTCTTTGTTTTAAGTGAAAAGCTGACAGGCTCCAATTCTTTAAATCCTGTGAATCGTCTCCACAAATTATTATATTATGTGTTTGTTTATTATTGCGTGAATGCAAATGGCACTTGGGTTATTGGAATGTTACGTTAACGGGTCGACAGAAGTCTCCCAGGATATGGAAAGAGGCAGGGAGCATCTGCCGTGATCAGTTGAGCACCTCAGGGATTCCCGAAAGTGTGGTGAACTCCAGGCAACTCAGCTACTATCACCCTTGATAAAAGTTCCGGGTGCATTAAAGAAGGTCATAAATGCATCCGTGTTGCTCGTATCAAGAAAGGACACCTATCCCCCTCGTCTTGAATGAGCACGTCTCATGACTTACTTGCTCAATATAATATGGTGGAAGCGATGTTCTGGGACTTTCCATCCCTGGGCTCAAGAGAACTGGCACTTCCACATTCTTGCTCTTGGAAGTCAGTCACCATGTAAGAAGCCTGCTTATTCTGAGACCGCCATGCTATAAGGCAGCCCAACATAGGCGTGTGGAAAAGAGCACCGAGGAGCCTTAACTATGGAAGTTAAGGCTTCTTGTGCCTTCCCTCCTGGACAGCTGTGTAGCCTTGTGCATGATTACAGCTGATGCCACATGGAGCAGGAGCGTCCCTTAGCTCAGCCCTGCCTGACCCACAGAATCACAGGTAAACAATAAAACACTGTTATTGAAGCCATAACCTTTAAAGGTGATTTGTTACATAGCAATAAATATCTGTGATAAATGCACAGACCTGTATGACAGCAACCTACTTTCTATTCCTCATAGAATAGGGCTGCCGAGGCTGGGAGGGGTTCCTGAAGAGATCGTCCCCCTAAAGCGGGTGGGAGGAGGCGGTGAGGAGAGGGAGGAAGGCAATGAAAGCTGAGATACAGAAGAGCTAAGAAACAGGAAGTGAGAAAACACAGAAGATATTTGGCCTGCTTTGATTTAACTACGTGTTCCCAGATGTGGCCGAGCACTGTTTCCCCGTCACTTTGTTTTCTTTCTATAGCTTTTGTTGAAGGATAACTTACCTACAGGTAAATACACAAATCATAAGGGTAGACCTCAATGAATTTCCACAAAGTGAACTCACCCATCTAAATGGAACCCAAATCAGCACTTGAGATGCCCCGTCATGGCCTCTCCCGGTCACTAACCTGCCCCTCACAGGGTTGCGACTCTCCTGATTTCCATCAGCATGGGTCACTTATGCCTGCTTTAAACGTTCTATCAATAAGACGCATACTACGTGTATTTTTTTGTATCTGACTTCTTTTTCTTAACTTGATGTTTGTGAGATTTGTTCATGTTGTTGTGTGTAGTTGTAGTTCATTTGGTCTCACTGATGGTTAGGATCACTGTATGACTATTTTACAATGTGTTCGTGTGTGGATTGATTTTATCTAAAACAAAGGTTCACAAACCTTTTCTGCAAATGGTCAGATTGTAAATATTTTAGGTGTCGTGGGCCATAGTTCTCTGTCAAAACTTCTCGTCTCTGCCACTGCAGCTTGAAAGCAGCCATAGATGATATGTAAATGAGTGGATATGGTTGGGTGCCAATAAAACTGTCCTTATAGACACTGAAATTTGAGCTGCGTATAATTTTCATGTGTCACACAATCTTATTCTTCTTATGATTTTTTTCTATCCAGTCAAAAATGTAAAAAAATATTGTTTTCATACTTTTTTCTATCTAACCGAATGGCAAAATTTTTTTTTTAAGTTTCCAAATGTTGGTGAGGGAGCAGGAAAACAGGGATTCTCAGAAAACGTAAAGTGGTACATTCTTTGAGATTGCCAACAGGACATTATATATCAAACACCTTAAAAATGGTCATACTCTTTGACCATTTCTAGGCATTTATCCAAAGAAAATAACCAGAGATGTGCATAAAGATGAATGGGCAAAGATATTCATCATAGCATTATTTATAATATTAAATAATTGGAAACAGACCTACAACTTTCAGTTCTGGCAACTGGGCAGATTGAGTAATGCATCCCATGCCCCTCATAATTCTATAACACATAGACATGTTATATAAAATATAATATAAATATTAAATACACAGATTAGCTAGAGAGAAATGTCACTTTCCTGAATCAGAAGGGGACTGTATCCCAATATAGACCCTCACTGTTAGGGGCTGGGATTTTAATACCAGCATAGGAATAAAAGATATGACATTGACCCGCCAAGACAGGGAGTGGTTGTACCATTTTACGTTCCTACTACTAACGTATGAATGGTCTGGTTTCTCAACATCCTCGCCAGCATTTGATGTTGTCATTATTTTTTTTTCTATTGTTTAGCCTTTCTGATAGGTATGTGATGATATTTCACTGTAGTTTGAATTTGTATTTCCCAAATGGCTAATGGTGTTTAACATCTTTTCATGTGTTTTGTTATCTGTATAACCTCTTCAGCGAAATTTCTCTTCATGACTTTTGCCTGTTTTCCAATTGAGTTGTTCATTTCTCACCGTCGAGTTTTGAGAGTTTGGTTCAGTTCAGTCGCCCCTGTAGTGAAGGCTTTGGGTTGCCTACCCAGCATCCACCCACTCACCTTTCTTCTTTTTTGGAAGAGAAAGCCAACACCTGTTGCTTTAAGAATCAACTTAATATGACTGTTATTATCTTCTGCCTTGTTAGTAATGTTTTCAGGAAAACTCATGTGACCCAGCTCTAGCCACTGATATATGATGGGAGTCTGACAGAAGGACTTCTGGGAGAAGTTTCTTCTCTTTTTAAAAGACTCATGTGACAATATTATTTATCTCTTCCTCTTGACATTGTCAAGTTTGGATGAGGTACCAGGAATTGCTACAAATATCTTGTTCCCAACATGTTGATTAAACTAATAGGAAGGATAGTAGAGAAATGGAAAAGTCCTGGTCCATGATGACATCGTGAAGCTGATGACTCAACCAACCTTGAAGACAGCTACATCTGGACTTCCTGTGACAAGAGATCTAAGTGTCCTTGTTTTATCCAGCGGAGTCATGGTTTCTGACATTTGCAGCCCCAAACATTCTAACTCATAGTAGCAGCCACCCACCTGCGCATTGTTATTATGGGGTACTGCAGTTCCATTTTCTTTTTTTAACCAACCCACACTCACACCTTGCTCCAATTAGTCACTCTTATTGTTGCTGTTTATCTCGAGCTAGCGGACATACATAGAAGCCAGCATACAACAGTTAGTTAATACACAAATGAACATTTACCACTACGGGCCGGGTGAAAGTACATAAAGCAAGCCTGAACACGTACTAAAAAAACAACATCAAACAGAACATAGTTATGGAGGGAAAGATAACCGCACTCCAATAGAAGAAATCTGCAAAGCATAAAAACATCCACTGTGCTAGGCACCTTTCCTGCGCCCCTGTCCATTCGTCACCCGACCTCACTTTGCTCTGTGGCTGGGAGGCTGACCTGTATGAACTGAGTGGGGTGCTCCATCCCGTCTGGTTTCCAGATGGAGCTTTCAGGGGAGACCAGAGGCAGGTAGTCTGTGCTCACTGGCCTGATTCTGGCCCTGTGGGGGAGCTGGCTAAGTCCCTCCACCCAAACTTAGCTCCTGTTCATACAGTCACATTTCCTGGACTCTGCTCATTCCTGTCAGGTTGGGAACTGCCAAGGCTCTGAGATTTTATTCTTTTGCAAGCTAGCTAGTCACCTGCCTCAGTTTCATGTACACATTCTGACCGAAGGCTCCAGAGCCCTGCTCAGAGACATGGACTTGATTACATCAAAAAGCAGCAGCCACGGCAATAGCTTGAGTCGATACCCGACTCCCCAATTCCCACAGGGCTACGTGACAAGGGCCCAATGTTCACCTGCACGTGTGGGATGAGGCACCAAGGAGGGAGGCCCTGAGTTAGGAGAGGGAGCTGTTATCAGGGCGGCTAAAGGCCTGCCCAGCCTCCCCTGCAGACAGATGCCGCCATCCGGAATGCAAGTAAATCTCCCCAGGGGCCGAGAGGAGGGCGCTTCGGGTTTGTTACACTGAAAGGTGAGCAAAGGTCTCCCTGATGAGAAGAAGGCTTTAGGATCCTGCAGTGTCTCCAGGGAGGGCGATATGCTCTATCTTTATTATGTCCACTATCTCCGGTTCTCAAGGCTGGCTGCAATCCAATCATCCTTGAACAAAGCTTGTCGGTGCCCTTTGCTCAGAAGAGCCGGACCAAATGGAAATGCCCAGAAACCCAGGGAGAATTTTTGCTCTTCAATTGTGCAGTACTTCAGGCCTAGGGTGGTGAGCACTGTCTTCTGCTGCCCACCTTGGGTGCTGCACTGCCCTGGTCACTTGCCCCTGACCAGTCTATGCTTTTGTAAATAGTCCCTTTATCAAGTTTGCCTTAAATTACTGGGTTTGCACATGCCACATGCTTCCTGTAGAGACCCCATCTGAATCAAATATATAAAAATACCTACAAATGAATAAGAAAAAGGCAAATAACCCAAGAGGAGAATAAGCAAAGGCTATGGACAGGAAATTCACAATTCACAAAAGACAAAATCTTGCTGGTCAATGAGCATGAAAAGATGTTTAACCTTGGAGATGATTAAAGCCCTGCCTCATACCACACAGAAGATGTGAGGAAATGGCACACTCATTCACCACCAGCTGAATTATAAACTGGAGTCATTTGGGAATGCTATTCAGCTGTATCTAGGAGAACTGAAGAGGTACGCTTTCTTGAATAAGCCTCTCCTCTCGTGGGAATCCCAACCACTTCAGCAACGTGTGCTCAGTTCTTCTCTGGCCACAGCCCCTGGAGAACTTCACATGGGCCAGCCCCAACTCAAGAGCGGTGGTTCTCAATGATTAGAAACAACTGAAATACTTATCAACAGGAGAGTGTATTAATAGATTATATTTATAAATTATTATAGAGGATGTAAAATTCACTACGTCTATGTCAACACGGGCAAATCTTGAAATTATAAATTGAAGTGAATAAAGGATCTGCACTCACGATTACATTTATGGGTAAAATTTCAAAAGTCAAACAATACTATATTGTTTATGGAACAAACTTTTGAAGTAAAGCCTGAGATTAAGGATAGGAAAAATAAAAACCATCTTCAGATAAGAGGTGATTTTGGGATGGAAAGAGAGAACTTAATTGAAATTAATGGCAAATTCGACAAGTAAACTTTTCTTTCTTGAAAATATCTGAAGCAATGATGGCAAAAACTAACCGGTATCAAATTTGAATAATGATTAGTTGCAAGAATGTCACTTTTTTTTATGCACAGGAAACTTTTTATAACGTAAAGTGAGTTAAAACTGCCTAAATGGCTAATTTCAATCAGTTAAGCATGTTACAATGCATCCACAGGCTGGAACACGAAGAAACCTTTAAAAGCCACGGAATGAAAAAAATTAGAGAAACAGGAAAATGCTCAAGACATTTGAGGTGAAAGAGAAGATTAGAAAACAAAGTTAAGAGAGAATTACATTTAATTTCAAAGTGCGTGGATTCCTCTATCCATCACAAACCTATAAACATTAAGATAAATTCAAGGTTGTCAACCTGGGCTCTATCTACATAGCTGACTTATGTCTCTTCTCTATGTCAATTTCTGCAGTAAATATAGTCATTTTATCAGAAAAAAATTTAATGAATGATTTCTTTTGAAGCACGTCAAAGTGAGCTATTAACAGCAGGATGAAATTTCAGACTATATAGCTTAAAAGTATTTTTGTGTTTGGTGTGCTAATGCTGCCCTAAAGTGGAAATACAGAATACAGCTTCAGGAATGTAGAGTAATATACAAAATTCACGTGTTGATATTCTACATAACTTTTTGTTAAAAATTAATCCATGCTCATTAAAGAAAATCGAGAATTTCCACAAAGGTACCAAGAAAGAAAAAAAAAAAAACACCCATCAGCTCACTTTCCCAGGGACTCAGGATTGCGAGATCCTGAGCAGGGGACCTAGAAAGGGCAGGGTGCACGGGCTCTCTACGAGTAAAGTCACCCTTTCTGCTATTGGAGTGCTAACGCTGAACTTGCTTGTCATACTCGATTCTAGCTTACTTCACCTATCACCAGGCTACTTTGCTATACAAACCAACAAGTCGATAAACAAAAATGAATAAATAGATAAATAAATAAATAAAAATGCTGGTAGCTTGACAGTGTTCAGATCCTTCCGTTGCTTCAGGTTTTGGCTCTCGTTTTCTTTTCTCTTTCTTCTTTTTCTTTTGATCTTTTTCTCTCTGGCGAGGATAAAAAAAAGGTTGCAACGAACACTTTTCCTACACTATGAACTATACCTACGTATCTGTATCTGAGTCTATATCTAGGTGAAATTGGATGAATATTTCTACCGTGCACATCCCAAACCGGCTTCTGCTCAGTGGCTGCACGACTTAGATATCTCATAGCTCCTGTCGACTTGGCCTTCAGAAAGTTGTAGCACTTCATGTTTGGAAACCGATGCACGAGGACGCATTTCCCATCCAGGATCCGATCGTGCACACTAGCGGGTGTCACTGATCACTTTCTTTTCACTCTGGGCAACTTGCAAGGCAGAAAATGATCGGCCATGTCCGGTTCGGATTGCATTTCTTTGCTTTGGAGTAAGGTTCCACATCTTCTTCCTGTTTGTTAGTCATCGATGTTTCCTCGGACCCCTCTGTGGAGGTCCTGATTTTCCCCTGGGCTGTTAACCGTTGGATTCTTTTCTGAAATTCTGATTTTCAGCTCTGCGTGAATCGGGTAAATGAGACCTTTCTCATGTCTGTTGCCAGTATCGGTGTTAATGATCATTTCCTAATTCTTGACCTACGTTTCTCAACTTTGGGGTTTGGTTTGACGTGATTTGGTTGGTTTGGGTTTGGTTTGGGTGGCGGTACTTTTGTTTGGTTTTGTTTTCGCTGGGCAGGTATTTCTCACTGTTACATGGGACATACAATTGTTGACATTTTCCCTTGAGGGTCTGGATGCTGATCATGTCAACAAAGAAATGTCATACAGCTGACCAAAACTATGGGCGGCTGGAGGGTGTGGCCTAAAGAGGCCTGGAGGTGGGCGGAGTGGAGGACGGGGCGGGGCTATGGCCTAAGCCGCTTCCGGTCCCAGAAATCTTTCCCACGGCTTGCTGCCCTGCCCCTTCCCTGGCTAACGGTACCTCCCTTTCCCGAGGGGCTGGACACGCTACGCTATGGAACCACATCTTAAAATCTCATTTAAATAAAGTATTTTGAATAACAAAACAAAAAGACTAATGGGAACCGCCAGCACTGCCACTGTGCAGGCCGTGAGAATTGTGACCGACGTTGAGCCACAGGAAGCATCTCTCAGTGGGGATGGCCAGAGAATTCGTCCGCTAGTGAAGAGTTTCACTGAGTGGTGCAATTCTGGATTCCAGGAGGCATATAGCTA
>NW_006431911.1:2332953-2335974 GCF_000325575.1 Pteropus alecto
ACAGCAGCACGAGTCACAATAGCCAAGAGGTGGACGCAACACAGATGTCCATCATGGATGGACAGGGAGACAAAACGTGGTGTAGACACACAAGTGATGACTAATTTGTTTGCGCAAGTAACATGTCAAAGTAACTGAGCTCCTAACAGCAGTGTTCCCCTTCAGACCAAAGGGTATTTGCGTTTGGTGCGCTTCTACTGCCCTCCAGTGGAAGCACAGAAGAATGCATCGTGACTGTGGAGTAAAACATAACATCCAGGAGTGTTCCTTGTGTGTTGATAGATATTGCACCTACCTTAGGACGAAAAATTAATCCGTGCCCATTAGAGAAAATTGAGAAGCCCCACAAAGGTACAAAGAAAGAAAAAAACACCCATCACCTCACTTTCCCAGGGACTCAGGATTGCGAGATCCTGAGCAGGGGACCTAGAAAGGGCAGGGTGCAAGGGTTCTCTCCGAGTAAAGTCACCCTTTCTATTGAGGTGCTAATTTAAACTTGGTTTTCATACTTGATTCTAGCTTACTTCAACCGGCACCAAGTTTCTTTTGGTAAACAAAAAAAATCAATAAAAATAGAAGTAATTTGACCCTGTTCAGATACTTGAGTAGCTTCAAGTTTTAGCTCTAATTATTGGACTTTGTTTCCTTCTATCTTTTCTCTTTCTACTTCCTTTTTTGGTTTGTTTCTTTTTCGTCGAGTTTAATAAAAAAAAGTTGCAATGAACACCTTTTTACACTATGTAATATATCTGTGTATCTGTATCTCGGTATCTATTGTGGCAAAACTAGATGACCACTTCTACAGTGCAAATGCAAAACAGGGCCTTCCTGAAGGGCTGCATGATTTCTATAACTAATAGATATTGCCCACCTGACGGTCAGAAAGGTGCACCATTTCACGTTTCTTAAAACAACGCACTAGGACGCATTTCCCATCCAGGATCCCATCCTGCACACTAGCGGGTGTCATTTCTCACTTTCCATTAACCCTGAGCAATTTGTAAGGTAGGAAATTGTAGGCCATGATCATTTGGGTTTGCATTTCTTTCATCATGAGAAAGGTTCAACATTTTTCACTTGCTTGTAAGTAATTATTTTTCCTTGTAAGCTCCTTCTCCATTAGGTTTTTAAACTTACGATTTTTTTTTTTTTACTTTCGATATTCAGCTCTACCTGAATTAGGTAAATGAGCCCTTTCTCATGTCTGTTGCCAATATACGCCTCAATGATCACTTTCTAACTCTTTACCTCTGTTTCTCATCTTTTCGGTTTGGTTTGATTTCATTTGGTTTGGGTGGCAGTGCTCTTGTTTTGATTTTTTTTGTTTTCTTTTGGCCGTGCAGGCCTTTCTCACTGTTACATAGGACACAAAATTGTTACCATGTTCCCTTCAGGGACTGGATGCTGATCACGTCAGAAAAGAAATTTCATGCACCTGACCAAAACTATGGGCGGCTGGAGTGCTCCTTAAAGGCCTGGAGCTGGGCAAAGTGGAGGATGGGGCAGGGCTATGGCCTGAGCACCTTCCAGTACCAGAAACCTTTCCCAGGGATTGTTGCCCTCACCCCTTCCTTGGCAAAAGGTTCTGCCCTTTCCCCAGGGGCTTGAAGTGCCCTCACCCCGGAGAACCCTCGGGCCCGGCAAACCAGCGGGGACCCTCTCCATGCCAACTCCCCAGCCCAATCTCCCCCGGACGGCCAACACCAAGCTGAACCCAGTGGCTCATCTCAACTGGCTTCCCCCGACACTGGACGACGGGGACCGGGTAGTCGTCATGCTGACCGTCTACGTTTCCTGATGCGGGCTCTCCGTCGCCTGTCAACAAACGAATCATCCATTTTGGGATACTCAAACTCCCCCGGTAAAACTTGGGCACAGTCGATGCGCTATACGGTGATGTCGCGCGCGGCGCAGGACGTTAACGGCATCCCCGGCCTCTGCCCACCACAAGCCAGCAGCGCCCTGGCTTCGGGGCCGAGCCCAACTGTCTCCAGGCGTCTCCCACTGTCCGTTGGGACCGAGATCCGCACTGAGAAGCACTGCTTCAGGTCCCCGCTGACCGAATAAAGGGGCCCTGCCCAGCTGGTCTCCGTGGTGACGCGGAGGAAGCGGCAGGAGGCCACGTTCCTCAACGAATCCGAACGCACGCCAGACCCACGCGCGCGCGGAAAAGGCCCGCCGCGCTCCGTGCGCTCCGCGCGCCCTCGCGCCTCTCGCCGAAACCACAGCCAAGCGATCCGCGCGCGGCGCGCTCCTGACAGCAGGCCTTCCTCCTCTGCCTCGGGGCGTCTCCGTGCCACCTCCCTGGCTGGCCTACGGTCCCGACACGCCGTCTGCGCCGGTGCTGCTCGCCGCTGACGCCCCTTCGCCGAGGCCCCGTCGCGCCCGCGCTCGGCCTCCTCCCCTCCTCCCACACGGGCTCCCCGCTCCCCGGGCTCAGGGCCGGACCCTGGGCCAGGCCCCGTGCCACCAGCACCCCGTGCGGGGTTTCCGTCACGGCCACGAGAGCGGGGGCCGGCGAACGAGTCCTTCCCTTGGGCCGGCACCGGCCCCCAGCACACACGCCTCACCGCACCCCGCCGCAGCCCCGCCAGCTCATCCCTCTCTGAGCGAGGGACTCGACGCCGAGCCAGGGCTACCAGTTGGCCACAGGTCCCAGAACTCGGAAGCCGCGGCTGCAAAATGGGTAGCCAGTTCTTTCTGACTCCATGTGTAGCCATTCTTGGCCGAGCGACCTGGCCAGAGCGCCCCTCACCCTGGGGTCCATTGGTGGTTCACTGGGCAGGTGGACGAAGCTCCTCCCAGGGGACCGGGACTCTGCTTTTTGTCGTCCTGTTCTCCTCTGCTCACAGCTACTCGCATTATGAAGACTCCCTCCTCGTCACCCGAAGCTGGTAACCAATCTCTTCCGACATGCAGGATAGAACCGTCCTCATTACCATTCTGGGAATTCTCCACTAGTGAAGTTCACCTTTTTGTTTTAAAGAAGGAGGTGGAGGAGGAGGAGTAGGAAGAGGACGA
>NW_006431911.1:2336827-2346389 GCF_000325575.1 Pteropus alecto
GGGGAGTGTAATGGAGTGTTAGGGTTCAATGGGGACAAAGTTTCAGTTTGGGAAGTTGAGAAAGTTCTGGAGATGGACGGTGGCGATGGTTGCACGATCATGCGAACATGTTTGATGCTACTGAACTGTACACTCACTGAAACACGGTTAAAATGGTAAATTTTACGTTATTTATATTTTACCACAATTGACAAGTGTCACAAACACAGCAGATACTTTATAAAGAGCAAAGATGTGTTCAATTCATTGAAGCGACGAGACCCTGTGGTTTGGCGACACTATTGCTTCCTTTTCTAGGTCACACATTAGCCATTTGCTTTCCCACGCTCACAGTCATGCCGTTGTTTCATGGAAAGAGAGATGTGATGCTGGCCATGGCATCACCCCATGCTGTAAGTTACAATCCACATTCAGACGTCCTCGGTTACAAAATCCAATAGCACAGAGGCCAGTAGACCAGGCTGGAAATGTGATGATGCTCATTTACGTCAAAATAAAGGTGGCCTGGGCTTACTTCTTTTGTAGCACCATCTGATGACATTTAACTTCTTCGCAGAAATGAATTATCAATTATTAACGTGACCCCTGAGAAATCTCAAGGCTCTCCTTAACCAGGCCAAAACAATAAACCACAGCGGTTCCCCACAAATAGGAAAAGGCGAGAAGAGTGTTCCTCAGATGTAGAAATACCAGTAACTGCCAGGTCGAAAGGGGAACATGTCAATCAAAACATCCTTATGTTTCCATGACTACCAGGGCTGGGCAGTTGGACTTCTGAGTAGCAGGCCTGTGCCCAGAGATGCCTTAAAGGGCCAGAGGCCAGACGGTAGAATATTCCTTGAAGCCTCGACAAGTCTTTGGAGAATAGAAATTTCTTTTGAGGTCCTAGACCAAAGAATCACTGTAATTCATGAGAGTCTTACATAGGAACGCTGGAAGAAGGGCCACAGCCGCTGTCAGGAAGACATGTCCTGATGGGAGCCAAGGTCAGGGCCATCGGGAATGTGCCTTCCTTAAGTGTCCATGGGTCAATATGGACACGGGCCCTCATGCGTGGCTTTGTTGTATTTCAGTTGCAAAGGTCAATTCCATTCTCCCCCCACTATGCTACTTTCAATATGGCTGTCACCTAAGTATGCTTACAGCTGTAATTTATACAGTTTTAGTGTAAGACTTCCTTCTCGAAACACACACAAGAAGCATGAACCAGGGAGAGAAGTGGGCGGGGGGGAAGGGGAGGCAAAAAGGGGATGGTAAATAGGGAGAACGCAGGAGAGACTTGTCATTTTATTTTTATTTTTTACTTCCTTTGGTTTTAGATATTAGTTGGGGTACAATTTTAACAGTAAAATATACCAATCTTAAGTGTGCAGCTCCAGGAATTTTTACATAGGTTCCCCTGTGACCTCCACTCAGATCACAAAACAGAATAGTCCTGTCTCCCAAAAAGTTCTTTCATGCCTCTTGCTAGTCAATAGCCACGAATGCCTGACCCCTCGCCCAAAAACGTGAACTTTTCGTTCCTTTTCATCAGCATCATGTTTTTCAGAGTCATCTGTGTTTAATAATTGTTTCTTTTTTGATTACAGTTGACATACAATATTATATTAGCTTCAGGTGTACTAGACATTTACATAACTTAGGAAGTGATCGCCCCAATGAATCTAGTACCCATCTGACACCATACGTAGTTTTTACAGTATTACTGACTACATTTCTTATGCTGTACTTACATCCCCGTGAGTATTTTGTGACTACCAGTCTGGACTTCTTAATCCTTTCCCCTGTTTCATCCAGCCCCCCCAACCCCTCCCATCTGACAACCATCGAAATGTTCTCTGTGTCTTTGAGTCTGTTTCTGTTTGGTCTATTTTGTTCCTTCGACTCCACATACAAGCGAAATCATATGGCACTTGTCATTCTCTGACTTACTCCACGCAACAGGATACCCTCTACGTCCATCCACGTCGTTGCAGATGGCTAGATTTCATTCTTTTTATGGCCGAGTACCATTGCATTGCATATATGTACCACCTCTTCTTCATCCATTCATCCACTGATGTCTACTCAGGTCGCCTCCACATCTTGGCTGTTGTAAACAATGCTGCAATGAACATAGGGATGCACATTTCCCTTCAAAGTAGTGTTTTGAGTTTCTTTGGATAAATACCCAAAAGTGGAATTACTGGGTCTTACTTTGTCACTTGCTATAGCCTCTTCTTTGAAATCTGTTTTGTCTGATTGAAGTATTGCTAGTCCAGCTTTTTGTTCGGTTCCATGTTCGTGAAATATCCTTTTCCATCCTCATCCCTTTACTTTCAGTCCGTGTGTTTCTTTTGATCTAAAGTGAGTCTCTCGTAGGCGCATGTGGAAAAGGGTCTTGTTTTCTTATCCATTCAGCCACTTTATGTCTTGTGATTGGGGCATTTAATCCATTTACATTAAAGTAATTGATAGATATGTAGTTATTGCCATTTCATTATTTATATTTTTGACCTTTCTTCTTCTTAAAAAAAAAAAAAGTCCCTTTAACATTTTTTGTAATACTGGTTTGGTGCTGATGAACAACTTTAGCTTTCATCCCTTTGACTATTTCCTGCCAATCCCGTCCGGCCTGCAAAGTTTCTGTTGGAAAATCAGCTGTCTTATGGGAGCTCCCATGTAGGCAACTAACTGCTTTTCTCCCACTGCTCTTAAGATTCTCTCCTTGTCTTTAACTCTTGGCATTTTAATTAGGATGTGTCACGGTGTGGGCCTCTTTTGGTTCATCTTGTTTGTCACTCTGCACTTCTCGGTGTTTCTTTCGCCAGGTTAGGGAAGGTTTCCATCATTATTTCATCAAATAGGTTTTGAATTCCTTGCTCTCTCTCCTCCTTCCGGTTCCTATGATGTCATGTCGTTACGCTTGTTGTTGTCCCGGAGGCCCCTTAAATTATCATTTTTGGGGGATTTTTGTTCATTTGTTTGTGGGGAGCCGCAGCCAGAACCGCTGCAGAATGTCAGGGGTTAAAAACCAAGTGTACTTAAGGAGGATGTTGAATGTTCCTTGACCTGTTCGAGAAGACAGGAACAAGGATGTTTTATCTTGAATTCTCTGTAAGCTTGCAACTGTTCACATAGCAATGACTACAAATTCTTTGCTACAGTTTAGCAGAGAGTTCTGAGTTGTGAGAACTTCATTGTTTTGCAGGATGAGTAATTTGGCTGACCTTGGGTCTTGACTGCTGTTTTCTCATGGCGATGCTATAAGTAGTGTGTTCTAAATAAACTCGGGGACACACCTTGAATCTGTGCTCCCTCCTGCAATTCTGTCTGTCTTCTTTCTTTTCCTCAGTCCATGCTCCCCCTTTCAGGTACCCTCAATTACTTTGTCGGCTGGCTTCCGGCATTTGTTGTTGTTGTTGTTGTTGTTGTTGTTGTTGTTTTTGTTATTGTTGTGCTTGGGTGTTTTCTGCTACCTCATCTTCCAAATCACCGATTCGGTCCTCTGCTTCGTCTAATCTACTGTCAATTCCCTGTAAGGTATTCTTCATTTCAGTTATAGTATTCTTCATCTCTGACTGGTTCTTTTTTATGTTCTGTATCTCCATTTTTATGTTTCCTATCTCTTTGTCGTTGTTCTCACTGAGATCATGGAGCATCCTTATAAGCAGTGTTTTGAACTCTGCATCTGGTAGATTGCTTGCCTCCATTGTGTTTAGTTCTTTTTCTGGAGCTTTGTTCTGTTCTTTCATTTGGAACATGTTTGTATGTCTCCTCATTTTGTCTGCCTCGCCCTGTTTCTTTCGATGTATTAGGGAGGGCTTCTCTGTCTCCCAGTCTCGGTAGAGTCGCCTTATGCAGTTTGTGTCCCTTGGGTCCTAATGGCACCATCTCACTGGTCACCTGAACTGGATGCTCCAGGTGTGTCTCTTGTATAGGTTTTATCTGCCCGCCTGTTGTAGTCGAGCCTTGGTTGCTGTTTGGTCATCAATGGGAGAGATTGATCCTCAAGCTGATTGGCAGTGAAGGAGCTGCTTGTGCGGGGGCTGACCCTACAGAGAAGGATTCTCTTGAGCAGGTGCCTGCTCAGTCTACCTTTTTGGTGTGTAGTCTGCGGAGGTAGCAGGATGATGCTGGAGCTTTGTCCTAACTCAACCACTTAGGGTGCTGGCCCTGGGGTGTCCTGGGAAGGGTCCCACTGCAGTTGCCAAGGTTAGCAGCAGCCTGGGCCCTGCCCGGGGCCACCTGGAATGAGCCACAAAGCAATGCGCAGAAGGCTGCTATCCATGCTGGGATTGAAGGTGCCTCAAGAGGCCAAGCCTCAAGCCAAAGTTGGCTGCCACCAATGCAGGGCTTGGGGCTGCTCGGCAACATGTACGGAGCATGCCGAGGCCACATGCTGTTTGTTTAGGGTGTGCAAACCTTTGAGAGATTTTAGGATGGTCCACAGCATGAGCCAAGACAGGCCGATCGTATGGAAAAGCCACTGGAAGCGGCTTGGGTGGTCCCGCATGTTGAGAAAGGCGAGGTCCCAGGGACTCACTAGAGCGGGGTGACCTGTGTTAGTTATGTTGATGGAGACTCAGATATAGCAGCTGCCTGGGTCTGCACACTGGGCTCAGCAAAGGAACAGTGGCTTCTGCCAGCACTTCTGTCTGGGAGAAAGCCACCCGTCCAGCCCTCGCTCTGAAGCCCGACAACTCAGTTCCTCCTGTGTGGCCCTGGTGCCTTTTGAGCAGCTGCTCCAGCACTGGAGAGCAGAGTGAGCGAGTCCGTTAGCAATAAGTCTGCACATGGCCCCTTAGGAGGAACTTCAGCTGCCCTCTGTCTCACTCAGTCACAATCTCTACTGGTTTTCACAGCCACGAGTGTGGAGACTTCTCTTCCCGGCAATGGAACTTTTGGTTGGTGAGCCCAGTGTGGGGCCGGGACACCTGGTCCTCCAGTGGGACCCCCGCAGCTGATATGTCCCTCCTGATTTTTAATTGCCACAAAGGGGTGTGGTGCCGACCTGTTTTGGATCTCCGTCCCTCCTACCCGTCTTGAGGTGGCCTCTTCTGTGTGCCCCCAGTCAGAAGACTTCTGTTCAGCCTAACTTCAGGCAACTCCCAGTGATGGTCATTTGGTAGTTTAGTTGTAATTCTGAGGTGATCCAGGGAGGAGGCGAGCATAACGTGTAACTGCTTTGCCATCTTGACCAGAAAAATCTCATCTGTCTTCTTAAATGTATCATCACTTTGTTCATTTTTATCGTTGTGTCACATTCCATGTATGGACATCCCCAGTTTGAATATCCGTTCCTCTGTTCATGAACATCTGGCGTGTCTCCAGTTTGGTGCTACAACGGGGTGGAATTGATTGATATTTAAAAATAAAGCACAGGTTTTCCCTATAATTTGATGTTTATGCTCAAGCGGCAGTAGGAAATTAGTGCTTCGTAGAATTAAGTTTCTAACAGAAGTGCACACAGTTAGGAATCTAAGTGGACTTTCGACATTTCTCGAGAAACTACAATTTTGCTGCTCTTCTGATTTTCTCTGTTGAGGGAGCCTCCCCCTTCGAAGAGGAAACAAGAGAACTCGAGGAAAGGAAAACGATGAAATCTTCTAGACTCCTAAAGTCTTGACCTGACTCCTAGAGGAAGAGCACCTGTCCTGAGGAGAATATGAAGAGGACACTGTGGTGGCATGTGACGTCTCTAATGAGACACCTCAGTCAAATACACAATGAGCTTTGGGAGCAGAGAAACAGCTCTCCGGCAGGTAATATGATTACTTTCTTTGACTATAATGACAGAGGACTGTGTTCAGAAGACCTGTGGATTCATCTCACCACCACCTCTGACCACGGACAAGCTACAAAGACTCTCTAGATTTCAATCACTCGTGTGGAAGAGGGAGCCATCTGCCCTGTGTCCCCTCGTGCCACAGGACTGTGTGCTTCCTGGTGCTCAAGCCAACCCAGTACATTCCTCAGGGATGCCAAGGGGCAGCCAGGAAGAGGAAGGTGAAAACGAGTCATGAACCATGAAACACACTACTCATTGGGCAGTGTGACAGCTGTCACTTCCTGGCATTTCCTCAGAATCCCAGCTGGAACTGAGGAGATGGCTGGAGATGGCGTGAACCTGGGCCGTGCTGCTCTTCATCCATCTGGGAGTGCTGTCACCAGTGACTCCTTCCTTCCTGGTCTCCACAATAAATGTCCTGACACTTCTCAATTTTCACCTCCAACCCGAATGCGATACAGCACCCCTCCGCTCCTGGTAATCTTAGAAGGATCTCTGTGAGGGAGAAAGAATTAAAGAAATTCCACCAGCCCTTACGGCATCCTTGGTGTGTGCTGCACCAACAGGAAATGCACAGGATTCATTGTCTTGGCTTATTGCTGTAAAAAAGAAAGCAAGTCCCTTAAAGAATCTTTCCAAGGAGCCCTTCAGATCTTGAAATTCTTTTTCCTTTTCTCCATTCACCCTGATCCCCCAAAGCAGACCCTGCCGTGGTGAACCCCTTGCCTTCTGTGTCGAAATTCTTTATCATCTTGCTCTCTGTTGAGACTGAAGACAGAACAGGATCAAAGGAACACTTTCCACAGCCCAAGCCCGTTCGGTAACTTCCCCCTCTGAGCACCAGGCTGCAGATGTGCTGTCCTCTGCGTGGTCTCCAGCTACCCTCTGTGAGAGAGGGGATTCTAGTAATTGCTCCTCTCATGTATGTCTTCCAGGAGTTGCTTTCATTCCCCAAGTCATCTGTGGTTGCGATCCACTTAAATTACACCCATCCTCTTTCAACCCCATACGTAAGGTTGGCCTTCGTTAGACTTACATTGGAGGACACATGATGTTTCCCTAAGAACCATTTTACGAGCCATCGTTACAGTTGCATGGAGAATACGTCCGACTCAGTCCCAGGCCAGCCCTGAAGGGCCGACTGCTGCCCAGATGCCATCTAGCTCCTTCCAAACACGTGGGAAGGAAGCCAAGAACTCTTTAAATGCAAAAAGGTATAATTTCCTCCCAGTTCTCAATGCTTGAGAGCTGAGGACATTATGCAAATAAAGGTCAGCAGGGAAAGGACATTTATTAAATAATGCTATCACAGTTTTAGAAAATCTCCTTTTGAGGAAAAGAGTCTGTGGCCTACACATCAAATCCAAAGCAAAAACGTAAAGGGCCTATATAACATTCTAGCAAAGGACCAGCCCACGTGGGTCCATAGGCCATGTTTTCAGCACACATATTTAAATAGCTGATAGCCTTACGTTAGTGGGGGAAATTTTTCAGACACTGTGCTCTCGCAGACTTAAATAAATATTCTTTGAGAAGGACCTTCAATATTCGCCCTTTGATTTCTCTCCTTTGAACTCAATCCAATCCCGTGTGTGGCTGTGAGATTAAATTCTGTCTAATTCTTAACCAATTGATGATGAAAAATTTCAGTCATTTATTTCATTTTGATTGAGGCCCTTTCAACATCTGAAGAGCTGTGAGCGATCAAGCATCACGAATAGAAGTTGTGTGTCTTGCATGTGCTATGGCCCTAAGGTCCTTGGTTGAAAGATTTTGGTAGCGCTGAAAGAATTCATCATTGTGCGAATAAGCTGATGTTGTCTCTCTCCCGAGTTGGCCTTAAGCATGATTTTGAAATATAATCCATTGAGGGCATCCTGGGGGTTTACCTACCAGTTACCCTGGAAGCTAGTTGGAACACCCATGAGGTTTGGGAGAAAAAATCATTCCACAGTCCAGAAGGGCCTATCTTTTGGGTGAGGCTCTGGGTGCACTTACCTAAATTTGTATAAATAAGACCTATGCTCCTAGTGCAAATTTTCTGAAAAATATCTTAACTGCTGTTTAACGATTATCAAAACAGAAGAAATATTGAACACCAGCGCCACCACCCACACACGACTACACACGCTGAATGAGAAAAGTAAACGTGAGTTGAAGGTCTGAAAACAAGTTAGACCTACCATCCACCCCAGCAATAGTACGCTCAGGCATCTACCCATGAGGGACAAAACTTGGCATTCGTGCACAAGTTCACGTGGTTACAGTATCTCTTCTCATAACTGCCCCACTCCGGAAACAACCCAACGCACAGAAAACTACCTTAAACATCCTTCAAAAAGCAAAGGTAGACTTGAACAAAGGGGAAGACATACCAGGTTCTTGATGAAGAAGACTCAATATGTCAGTTATCCCTAAGTTAACTTATAAACTTAGAATGATCCTCACAAAAATTAATAACATTCTTTTCCAGTCTGGAATAAGACAAGTCGATTAGAAAATTCATATGGAAAAATAAGCAGAAACAACTAAGAAAGTCCTCAGGCCGGGGAAGGAAGAAGCATATCACATAACATATTATTTTAAAATAAGACTCTAACATCTTTAAAAATATAGTACTGGCACATTAGTACATAAACACACTAAAAGAATCAAATAGGACGTGCAGAAATGGACCCAATATAAATGGAAATTTAGCGTATGAAAAAAAAATGGCATCCGAAATTGGGAGAAAAGATCTTCTTTTTAGTTATGTGGTATTGGTACAAAAGAAGAATCTATCAGGAAAGATAAGTTTGACCAAATATATTACATTGTATATCAGGATAAATTCCAAATGAATACCAGATAAAGTGAAACCATTCAAGCACTAGAGAAAAAATGAACGAATGCTTTTATAGCATGGGAGTGGAGAAAAGATACCTAAATTTCGACTCAGAAACCAGAAGCAGTAAGAGATTGATAAATCTGATCAGATGTAAACGTCACAAAAACATTTGCATAACAAAAAATATCATAAGCAAAGTTTAATAAAAAAGGACAAATTAAGAAAGGTGTTTATAACTGAAAGACACAGGGCAAAGGGCATCTCTTCAGGCTCTATTGAGACCTCCTAAAAATAAAGAAAACCAGCAAATCATTAGAAGAATGCACTGGAAATAGGAAAGTGTGGTAGGCATCTTGTGAAATGGCCCCCAATGAGTCCCATTTTCCTCACGTTGACGCCCTCGCTCTCCTTCCGTTGAGCGTGAGCTGGACCTAATGGCATGCCTCCGATAAATAGAAAATGGCAAAAGTTATGGAACGTGACTTCTGTGATTCGGTTATGAAAACCTATGACTGCCATCTTGCTGGCACTCTCTGGCTCTCTCACTTACTTGCTCTGATGAAGCCAGCTGCCACGTTCCGAGAAGCTCTACGGAGAGGTCCATCTGGCCAGGAACCGAAGACTGGCCAACAGCTTGTGAGGAACTCAAGAAACGAATCCTGCCGACGACAACATAAGCGCACTATGAACTGGATCCTTCCTCCTGAGCCTTCAGATGAGACCGCAGGCCCAGCTGGCATTTAGACTGGGGCTTTGTGAGAGACCATGACAAAAAGCAGGGGTCCCCACTCCCTAGGCCACGGACCGGTACCCGTCGGTGGCCTGTTAAGTACCAGGCCAAGCGAGCTAAGCTTCATCTGTATTTGCAGCCGCTCCCCAGCGCTGGCATCACCGCCTCAGCTCCACCTCAGATCATCAGGCATTAGATTCTCATAGGAGTACCGGTCCCTGGTGCCAAACAGGTT
>NW_006431911.1:2347453-2353025 GCF_000325575.1 Pteropus alecto
CCCCTCCGGTGGCTTTTTAAGTCCCAGCCAAGCGAGCTAAGCTTCATCTGTATTTGCAGCCGCTCCCCAGCGCTGGCATCAGCGCCTCGGCTCTACTTCAGGTCATCGGGCATTAGATTCTCATGGGAGCAGTGGTCTCTGGTGCCAAAATGGTTAGGGACTGCTGAAGTAAAAGATCTAGCTAAGCTGTGCCCAAACTACTGATCCACAGCAGCTGTGAGATAATAAATGCCTGATGCTTGAAGCCTCTAAGCTTTGGGGCAATTGATTACAGGGCAGAAGATAATATATCCTGAAGTAAAAAAGATAGCCTTGAAACATTTGAAAAAATGCTCAACTCACTAAGAAGGGAAATACACATTAAAATGACACTGAGATGCCATTTCTCACCTATATATTGAAGAAAAATTCAAAAGTTTTACAGTGTATTTTTTCTTAACAAGGCAGTGAAGCAGACATTCTCATAGCTTACTCATGGGAATGCAAAATGATCATCCTTATAGAAGTAGCAGCAACATATATTTTCAAATGACAATGTCCCAGGAATCTAGCCTAAAGATACTGGCAAAACACAAAAAGATGTAGCACCACGTTATAACATACATACATGTGTACACACCAAGCTGGCTGAATAAACTAGGGTACATCCATATGATGAAATACTATACGGCCAAAAAATTAGAAAGATTTCTACACACTGATACAGAGTGATCTGCAGGAATTTGTCCAGCGAAAAAAGCAGGGTGCCAATTTATATATATATATATATACATATATATATGTATATATTAAATATATATATATGTATATATATATACATAGTATGTATGTACATAGTGTGTATGTATATACACACACACATTATGATTGCATTCTGAAAGAGGTGGAATAAATATGAACACACAACCCTTACATTTGCAAAAGAAAACATTGGAAAACTAAACCAAAATTAAAAAGTTACCTAACATGAGTGAGAATTGAATGAAGATTAGAATAGAAATTTATTCACACGTTCTCTGAATAAACCTCATTCGATAACTTTGACTTTGAAATTATGTAAATATTTAACATATTCAAAAATAAAACTAGGTCAAAACACAAAAACAATCCTTAAAAATAGAAAACAAGATGAAATTAATAAGCTTTCCAAGTTGGTGATATAACTATACAACCATCATTAATGGTTGATGGTATAGCCATCATTATATGAAAATACTTTAGAATGTAGAATTTCGACTCCATATACTTAATACAATACATGTTAGAGACAAACAGGGCTTAAATCTTAACTTTATTCAGTAGGCTTATAGCTAATAATGATACTAGGAATATATTTCTTTTAATTTTATGTATCATAGAATAAGCAAATAAGTAGGCTAATATTGGGTTTTCGATGTGGGAGAAAGAAACACAGGACAAAATTGCAGCTAAATAAAAATTGTCTAAGTAAGGTTGAACATAATTTTATAACAGATTAATTTTTTTCTTCTTAAAAATTCATATATCTTAGTTCTTTCCTCTAAAATATCTAGATATAATGGCAACTCAGTAGAATGAGACCCAAATGTGGTTTCTAAATACCATCTCCCTGTCTGGGGCTCACTACAAAAGTGACGTGGCGGATTGAACGTCTTGGGCCTGAAATGTACAGGACATGACTAGGACATCTTGCTGAGGGACAACAAAAGAAAGCCTCAGAGACTAATGGGGCCTGCTAATGGTTTTTCTTTTGGGGGTGATAACATGTTCTCTAATTAGATAGTGGTGATAGCTGCACAACTATGTGAATGTACTAACAACCAGTTACTGGTACAAGTTAAAGCTTGAATTTTATGGCATGTGAATGATACTTCAATAAAACTATTATTATCAAGCTAATAAAAAATTAAGATGCATATTAATTACCTCACAGTAAATTTGATATATACATTTAAAATAAAATAATAGTTTATTAAAAATAAAATAAATAAAACTGTTATTAAAATTAAAACATCACTTATTTTTTATTATTTATTATTATTTATGCCTAGAGCACCTGGTCTTCCTAGGTAGTCTCCCATCCAAGTACTAACCAGGCCCGACCATGTTTAGCTTCTGAGATCGACATCGGCTTTGCTCAGGGTGACATGGCCATAGACCATGGACCATGGCTCCACGAGGGCATGATTCCAGGACCTTCTGTGTGTAAAGCGGACGTGCTAACCGCTACACTATGGAACCACATCTTAAAATCTCATTTAAATAAAGTATTTTGAATAACAAAACAAAAAGACTAATGGGAACCGCCAGCACTGCCACTGTGCAGGCCGTGAGAATTGTGACCGACGTTGAGCCACAGGAAGCATCTCTCAGTGGGGATGGCCAGAGAATTCGTCCGCTAGTGAAGAGTTTCACTGAGTGGTGCAATTCTGGATTCCAGGAGGAATATAGCTAGTACCAATGTACGCCGAACACGCAGTTACGATGCGGATTTTCAGTGGGGAAAACCTTGCTGGTATAGGATATAAATCTCAGCGAAATGGAAAGTTATGAAAAAAAAAATTACTGAGATACAGAATGTAGCAAAGCATAGCTGGAGAACCCCTTTTTAAAAAGCCGAATGCAAATAAAAGCGGATTTATTTTCAAACAAAACGAGTTTGGAAAAAATAGTCGAGAATCTACGCTTTTGGGAAAAGTATTCCAGCATCACCCAAACAGGCATGAGTCATAAAAGTACTATGGGCTCTGAAAAAAGACTTAGAGCTTTTTTCAAACGTGCCAAAAAAATGCCGAAGCTGGAATCGAGATGGAAACACTATCACGTTCTTCTTTGTACCATCCATGGACTTCAGCCAAATGATAAGCTCTTAGAGGTGGAAGAAGATCAAGAGACAAGCACAAAAACAGACTCCAGGCCACGGACGTGCTGACGTCTCCCCACTCTCAAGACGGCAAAGACGGCGACTCGACACTACTGCATTTGGTATTGGCTTCGCTCCTGACATGGTGTTTCTGCAGCAAAATCCTACCCTTTCCAATGTTAATATGCTTTCTAGTCATCTTTTTTGATAGGAAAATGACGGTAGTAATGATTTGATTTTATTAAAAATGGTTTTCTTAAAGTGTAGGATCCATCACTCAAAGCTGCTGAATTCGATGCTTTTCCAGCAGGATATATCCGTACTTTTTAATATTCTAGGTAGGTTTTTAACTGGTAAAGTTAATTTTTTTAAGTAAATGAGCTGAAAATTATGAGAAAGAGAAGTTTCTAACATGTCCGTGACACAAGAAATCAATTTTTGGAAATCGTCACTTATTTTGAAAATGAGATCCATGAATAGCTTTCAAGAGAGTTGTGAACCTGTGCAAAATTTGGTGTGTATGGGAATTATTCTAGGTAGAATTTCCATGAGGTTAAGAACCACTGATATACAAGTTAACCAGGTAGAGTAAATAAATATGCTTTAATTTTAATATCTAACATTTGATGAACGTAGTTAATTGTACTGCTGCTATGTCCTTTTTTCTACCATTTTGTTCTCTAGGAAAATCATTTTTATAGACTATATTTTGTTAAGCGTTCTTTGAGGTAAATAGTAGACTGTCCTGAATAAAGGGTTTTTTTTTTAATCTTAAAATAATACCGATAGAAGTATGTCAGAAGGCACGTGTGCCTGTGGCTCCATTGCCAAGGATGGGACAATTTGATCTTAAAAAGAATAACAGATCAATCGAGTGAACCATTTTGACTTCGTAGAAGCCCCAAAATTACCGTTAAAGAACATTTATGAATGAGACAATTAGGGAAGTTTAAATATTGACTAGATATTTGATTACATTAGGAGATTATCGTTAACTTTCTTGGGTGTAACAGTGATAATGTGGTTGTTTTTAAAAAGGAGTCCTATCCTTTAGAAATGTGTATTGATGTATGTATGGATCAAATACGTTGCCAGGGATTCATTACAAAATTAATTCAAGGCTGGCACTGGTGAGAGTCAGTGAAGGTAGAGATGACACATGATTGTCCAGGTACTGATAACTCTTGAAGCTGAAGTAATCGCATCTGAAATTTTCCATAATAAAAACATAAAAACAATCTCATGGGTTCATACTCAAGAGTTGAGGTGATACTTTAAAAAGACAAAAAGGGAAAGCAAGATAGCAAAAACAATTTCTAAAAAACTACATCGGTCAACACCAACGATAGCTAGGGCATTCTCCTTCACTCTAGAAATTTAACAATTAGAGAGGGAAAATGAAGCATTTACCTTGCCTTTTTTTGTTTGAGATGAACTTTAGAGTCAACAAGTAGCCATACTTGATGAGGGAAAGTTGTTCTTTACAAAAGTCACCCAGCTAATAAATCTGACAAGAATGTTCACATGATTAAGTCACCACTTGTAACCCTCAGGGCAATAACTGATTCAAACAAGGACCATCAATAGGTAAAAGTGTTAGGCGGAAGTTTGATGAAATTTACAAGAGGGATGAGGCTTTCCCCTCGTGGATCCACCCAACAATCTTAGAATCGTCAAAAAAGACAATTACCATATGCCACCTGGTATACTGCATTTCGGTACATGGCACCGTCTTTGAAATACTCTTCCTCAAACAGCTGATCTAGAATCTAATCAAGCCTCAAGAGGTAACAAGTTTAATAACAGCACAAGTGATTCACTTCTCTCAGCAAATCAAAATCATTTTTGACAAAAAGGGCAGAAGGTATGTGGCAGGGCAGTGCTTTAAATTAAGACTTAAGGGGCACAGTGAGCATCTCAGGAGGAAAAAATAAAACTATAGAATTACTTTTAAGAAATTTAAAAATTCTAAGTATTTGATGATAAGGAATAATTGGTAATTTTTAAAGGTATAATATGACTTATTATACCTTCAAGAAATGTCCATTTTTTTTAAGAGAGTAGAATTGAAATGTACAGGGATGAGGGGACGTGGTGTCTGGGGTTTGCTTTAAAATCCTTTGGAAAAAGAGAAATAGGTTAAAAGGGAAGGAAGAAAGAAGAGAGAAAGCTAATATGGCAGAATCTTAGTAACTGTGGAGTCTGGTAATGGATGTGGGGGGCGGGATTTCTTATACTATGCTCTCTACCTTTGCACATTTGGGAAAATTTTATGTGATGGAGAGGTATTGTTACCATGCCATAGGAAACAAGGTCGATCGTTTTAGAAGTTTAAGAGCGAGATGTCAGACTTTCGGGCACTCTCATTTCCATACACTAGGTTTATCATATCGATTAAATAATAGTTAGAATCAAGAGCTAGTGAGACCAACTGGCAGGCGGGCGAGATCTTCTTTTAAAAAAATGAAAGTTTCTTAATTCAATCAATGAACATATTTGGACAGAGAAGATCAAAGAAAAGTGGTTGGGCCACTCTCTCTTCAAAACTACCTTTGCCATGGTCTTCAGGCCTTGAAAACATTCCATAGAGCACCCCAATACTACTTCCGAGAGACCCCCGGTAATCCTGGGTATGCAAAACCAACGCAAGAGGAATTTCATATTTCCCAAATTCTGGGATGCACTTTATTGCTTTGGGGGGTCTTGGAAAAGAGGAAAAACATCCCACAT
>NW_006431912.1:0-25331 GCF_000325575.1 Pteropus alecto
TTATGTGGTCACATTCAGTTGTCAGCTAAGACTGAAGCCATCTGAAGGCTTGACTGGGCTGATGGTTTTTCCACTCTCATGTTATCTGCCTGTGTACGAGGACTATACAGTTGATTGCAGCTGGAACTGTCAACCTGAGTGCCTATATGTGCTGTCCCCAGCATGGTGGTCTCAGAGTAATCAGACTTCTTATATGGCCTCTCACGATTCCAGGCAAAAGCTGCAAAGTTTCCTTTGTCCAAACCTCAGAAGTCATGCAGCTTGACTTCCTCCACATTCTGTTAAGCTAGTCAAAAATCCAGCCCGGATTCCAGAGAAAGAGACTACAAGGCCAAGAATATGGTAGATGCGATTCATTAGAAAGAAGCATCTGTAGTATTTTGTATGAAATCAAAGAAGAGTTGAGGGATTATAAAATCCTCAAAACTTATTGTCGGTAAACTGATTTAGTGTAAAGTGCCCAGCCCTAATGGGATCTGTGAAGATCATGAACTTTACTGGGAAAACAGACAATTTACTCTGAATTGGAAAATTTTATCCATACTTTCCTGGGCAGCTTTCTCAGCAACAACAAAATCTGCTATTGTTCATTTTGTTACTTAAAATAAAGATGTAGTAAGAGAATCATTATTTCTCATAGTAATACAATTTAATACAGATTTGGCTTTGCCAGTTTGTCAATTAGCAAGTATTAGGGAGGGCCCGATGTATGGTAAGTTGCCCCTCTTTGAGGTGCTTGGGAAGGAGAAAGGACGCTAAGCCACCATGTTTTCTGTTCTTGAGAAACAGACCAATTCTAAAACTAAAACTTAGAAGTAAGCTTTGCACATTAGAAGTAAGGTTGCAGCCTAAAATTAAGTTGATATAGCAAGACATTGTATTTAGGGAAGAATAAAGAACATAGAAATTGCTCCATAATGCAGTACAGCTTTTGTGGGTTTTGTGGTTTTCTAATCATTCTTCATCATTTAAACTATAGAACTTTAGGTTTTAGATTGGAATAAACAGATATTTTCTTCAGTAGTTCCTGTTTCTGGCATTTGGGATAACTGTGAAATAAAGCATTTGTCTTCTACATCCTCATTTATGATCCAGTTGAGTTTAGGTATAAAGCCAGTTTATACTTAAAAAATTGATGCCTGAGAGGAAAGTAACTTAATGCCACAATGACATCCACACTGATGCTTATTGATAGAGCACAAGACATTCTCTGCCCCAAGAGAGGTTGCAAGTATCCAGAATTGTTAATCAATAATTGAACCAAAGGAGAATTAAGCTTCTTCAGCGATGAGTACTGCATTAGTCCCTTGGGTCACAGAAATAATTAGGAATTGGTTCCTGCCCTAGAGGGAGTCACAGTTTACTAGAGAAAGCAACATGTAAACAGATACTGCAACTACTATTACACAGCATGCACTATAAAGAGATATAAAGAAAGTGCTGAAGGAAAGAATAACTGGTAACTAGGATGGTCACTGATGACCTGAAGATGGTAACATTTGAGCAGTTTCAGTAAGGTATTGCCAGCAATGAAGAGAGTTTATTTCAGGCAGGGAATAACATGAAATGGTGAAAGGACCCAGGGTGTGCAAGGCAGAGTTAGAATCACATGGGGGGTACATGCAGAGTGTGTTTGTAGAATGGGATAGTTTTGGGGTACAGGTGAGAGAATTGGTTGTAGAGGAAGCTGGAGAATAAAGCAAGGGCTAACTGAGATATTTGGTGTGTTTGCCTCAGAGTAGGATTTGGATAGTTGTGGGTTGGCTGGAACATAGAAGCCTACAGAATTTGACAAAACTCAGCTGCTGAAAATTATGATTAGGCCAGGATTTGGTAACTAATCTCAGATGGCTCTACATCTAGAAGGTCCATCTAGGAGGACAAAGGGCAAGCAGGATGCAAGCACCACTAAAGTTTGAAAATGAGTCCAAGATCAGGGCAAACCACAGAGGCTCAAGCAGCCGACGCAGAGACTTGTCAGCTGCCTTTAGTCATGTGAGCCTGTCCCTCAAGGCCAGGAATTCTAGTCCCTGTAAGAGCGTGGGGCTACTTGGAAGGGACTTGATTAACTGAGAACAATCCGAGAATCTAGGTACCAGGCATTCAAGATCTAATCAGGTTGATGATGTAGTGATCCAGTGAGCCCCTGACTTAAAGTTTATTCAGAATCTGTGCATTGAGAGACTATCTCTGGGGTATGTATAAAGGCTAAATCTAAGAGAAAAATGAACAATCCTACTGGCTGGAAGTATACAAGTATACGAGACATAGCAAAGCACTGTTTTTCATAGACAGATGTATTAGTCAGGATTCTTCCGAGAGACAGAAGCAATAAGATATGCGTGATACAAAAAGAGATTTATTTTAAGGAATTGGCTCATGCCACTATGGTGTCTGGCAAGTCCAAAATCTTCAGGGTGGGCCAGCAGGCTGGAGATGCAGGGTAGAGCCAATGTTGCAGTTCAATTCCATTTGCTGGCAGAATTCCTTCTTGCCCAGGGAAGATCAATCTTTTGTTCTATTCATGCCTTCAACTGATTGGGATGAGGCCACTCACATTTTGGAGGGCAATCGGCTTACTCCGTATCCACCCATTTAAATGTTAACCTCACCTAAAAACACTCTCAAAGAAACATCTAGAATAATGCTTGACCAGATCTCTGGCCTGGCCAAGCTGACAAATAAAATTAACCATCACAACAGGTGAGAGAGAGAGACTAATGGATGTAAAGGCCAGAGAGCCAATGTTTTATGAATAAGCTTCACATGTAGATAAAAGAAATAGGAAATTAAAAAATATTCAAATTAAATTCCTTTGCTGAGTTGCCCTTCATTCATCCTAAGCCCATGTTTAGTATGGATTTTATGTCTTAGCATGTGTGGTTTTTTAAGACTATCTTAGAGATTTTTTGTTTACTTAATAATTATATCTCTTGAACCAAGATGATTAAAGTATTGTCAATCAACTTATTTTAGCTATCGTTAATGATTGATGCTAATTGTTTCCTCTGGTTGGCTAGTGATTGATATACCAGTGAATGTGTCAATAGTTATAAATGTCAGTCAGTCTAACTGGTACGGTGGTATGGGCTAGATCCTTTCTACTAAGTGTAATCCATGGGTCAGTATCTCAAAATATTTATAGACCCAATCACCTCACTTAAATCACCTGGACGTTTGTAAGAAAACAATCTTCTGGCCCTCTGGACTTGCAAATCAGAGCCTACATTAAAACAAGAACCTGAGATAATTCATATACACATTAAAATAAAAAATAAAACAAAGCACTGGTTTAGCATACCCATTGGGTGCATTACTCATATGGCCAGCTCTCTGAAGCAACTTTTTTTACCCACAAAAGATGAGAGATAATACTATGTTACAACTCTATTTAAAAAATCAGTATACGAATCCC
Organism: Pteropus alecto; assembly: GCF_000325575.1. Taxonomy (NCBI): domain Eukaryota; kingdom Metazoa; phylum Chordata; class Mammalia; order Chiroptera; family Pteropodidae; genus Pteropus; species Pteropus alecto. The sequence continues at coordinate 3,416 of NW_006431912.1, forward strand.
ACCAACATAAAGCCTCTATGACCAAAGCCAGCCCATGATGGAATGCTCTTGAATCTGAGTTACTACTGTAATTATTTTGCATCATACAATCCAGCCTTTGGCTATAAACTGTGTTTTATTCTTTAGCTGTTTTACATAGATATCTTGAAAACCGTTGATTCATATGGTAGATCCTAATTCACACCATTCCATGGCTCCAATCTAGCCTACAGGACAAGACCAAAATTTCTCAGCCTGGTATACAAGGCCTTCTGTAACTGAAGCTCTCCCCAGCTTCTGTATCACATCTTTTTTACTTTCATTATTGTTTGCCCTAAATAAGCACCATATTCGCTTCTGCCCCCGATCCTTGTCCACTCATTCTCCCGTTTTTGAGCCATTCTTCCTCACTTCTGCCTCTAACTATGTCTTGTTCTTTTATCCTCTGTTATTTTTCTCACATTCAGCTCAAGATCCTTTCATTTTTTATTTGCCCTTTGAGGAATAGATGCTGTCTCTTATCACAGGATTTAAGACCACTGAAGTCAAGAACTGACTCTCACTTTTCTCTGTTCTCATTGTCTAGTGCTCTGTGCACAACAGGGACTTAATGTTTATTTGTAAAGTAGTGCGGCCTGTGAAAGAAAAGACCATTGCTCCTCCATCCCCAATTAATCATATTATAAGGAGACTGAATAAAGACCTTGAATAAATGTAATTGTTTTAATGGAATTGTTCCACATAGCACAAACATTATCCAACTAATTAACAATAGCCAACTAACCAAACTCTTTATATTAAATTTAAAAATGTCATTCTGTATATTTTCTGTTAAGTTTAATTCACTTCTCATTTTTAATCTGTTGAAAGGAAAAGTGAAAGTGAAAAACAAATATAATTTAAAGACATATCATAAAATAGAAAAGTTTTCCTTATAATATTTCCCTTCCAAAACCTACTTTTTTTGTTTTGATGTCTTTAATTTCCCTTTTCCTTTTCTGTCCTGTGCCTCTGACTATTGTGGCTCTCAATGATGGCAAAACATCCACTATCTGTGGAGATCAAATTACCACACATTTTCTAATGGCACAAAGCCTAAAGTTTTCAAGATATAATTTTGTGATTGTTTTCCAGGGGGTAAGGGTCTCTGTTTAAACCCTCATGATAAAAGGACTCCTTATATCAGTTATGGGCACAAAATCTTCTTTAATTTCAATGACTAAAACCAGATTATATGATACATTTGAATTCCAGAAAGGCCTCAAAAAATGTGAACTCCACTATAATTTTAAAATACATGGAGATTTACCAAGTGAACTGCAGATATACTCTTTGTTCTTTTTTTTTTCCTGTATTAATAGAGTTAAGAAATAGGTAAGGAATCTCTTTAAAGGATATAATATCCTAATGTTAATTTATAGAAAAAAACTACATTGAAACCAAAAATGCATTTTATATGTTTAAAGATGATCCCGGAATAAACTTGTCTTAAAAAAAGGCATTCCGGGCTGTAGATGTAATGTCTAAGTTACACCACCAGCTTTCTATCTCTTATCTCTGGTCCCTGATTCTCTTACTCCACACAACCCCCTCTCCACCCCGCCCCAACCCCTTCACCATAATTCACTCTCAATCTCAAAACTGAGGAACACAAGTTTGATTATACCCATGCCTTAGGATATTGTCCCAATTTAGCAGAAATACTGATTCCTATACCTTTTCAAGTCTATCTTTGTTTAGCCCTTTGGTTTCATTTCTTACCACTTCCTCCTTGTTATTTATGATTCAGCCTTAAAATGAGGACTACTTTGCTATTTTGTGAACATACCATATGCTCTTTTGTTTCCAGGTCTTGGCAAAGCCCATTCCCAAAATCTAGTTTCCCCCTTACCCAATCTCTATCTTACTCTATGGTTCTCGGTCCTGTCTTTACCATCCAGGGTGCTTAAAAAACAGCAACCAGTACACCAAACAACTGATGCCTGGGCTTCACTCCACCAATTAAATCTGATGTCCTGGGCTCAAAATGTACTGAAATCTTATCAGGTTTAAGAAGTCCTGAAGTTAAAATTTTCATTTTCTGTAGAACTCCACTGTGTGTTTCTTTTCCCAGGAACATTTTCTTGGATTTTCCTAGTCTAGATTGAGGCTATTCATTTATGTATTATTATTTTATTTGATTTTATTTCATTTATTTTATTTGTTGGAACTATTAATTTTATCATTCAAAACATATATATTGATGACAATTATGTTCCTGCACAGTGTTAAGTGCCCAGGCAATTATAATTAAAAACGCCCCAAAAATAAATAAAATAGGCTCTATTTTTGTGAAAGCTCAGTGTCTGGTGATAGGTATATAATTATTCACAAAAAGTATAAATTGTCACAAGGGCTGTGACATGAAAGGACAGTATACTATAAAGGAGGAGATGGTTAAAGAAGAGGATAGAAGGTTACAGAAGACATCTGATAAAGTGACATTTAAATCGATACCTAAAGAACAGATAAGAATTAGCCAGGCCATGACAGGTGGGGAAAGAGAACATTTTAGACTTACGAAAGAACACATAAAATCGTTCTGAACTGGTGCACTTAAAGAAATAAATTGGAAAACTGGAGCATGGTTAATGAAGGACAGAGTGGTATGAGATAAGGCTCAAAAGGAGGCAGAAGCAAGTTCCCAGGGGGTCTTGAATTTTATCTTAAGTGCAATGGAAAACCAGCGAAAGATATTTTAAGGTGAAGAGCAAATTCATTAAAACAAAAATTAATATTAGTGCATAAAAATGCATTTAATAGTTCTGACTTTTATATTAAACATGGATTGGAGTGGGACAAAAGCAGGTAAGAGGAATACCAGATAGGTACTTTGTGTAGTAATCTCAGAAAGAGATAACCATGGCCCACCAAAGAGGCAGCAGTATAAATGGAGAGAAGTGGAAATATTTGAAGTGCATTTTGTGAAAAGAATCAGCAAGACTTATAATGGATCGTGTATGCTGGCTAATGAGGAAGGAGAGGTCAGGAAGGACTCTGAGATTTCTGGGTGAGGAACTGGGTGAGTAGAGATATTATTTCCTGAAAAAGAGGAGAGTGGAAGAGGAACAAATTTATTGAATAACTAAACTTAAGAATTCAGTGTCGAAATTTACTTCTGAGATGCATATAAGCCATTCGTCTGGACATTTCAAGTATATAGTTGTCTATATGGGTCTGGAATCCAGAAGGGAGATTTAGATTCAGTAGGGTTATTAGTATACCCTACTGAAGAGTAATGGCCAATTTTTCTGTCCCTGTTTTCTCCTCCCCACTGGACTAATCATTATTTGAAGACTAAAATTCCAGTCTTAGCACTAAAGAGAGTGTCTGTTAAATAAATTAATCAGTGGCCATAGTAATCATAATGGGTAATATTTGTTGCATAGGATTGCACTGTTAGACATTATTTCAGCACCCTATATGTATAGTTTCATTCAATCCTCCCCACAATCCTTTGTAATAGGGTCCATTGTTAACCTCATTATATAGATGAGAAACTGGGGCACAGAGAGATTTCCAAAGGTCTTATGCTATCATGGGTAATATGTGCAAAAGCCATGATTCAAATCCAGGTAGTTTGGCTCAAGTCTATTTACTTAGAATCCCTATGTATACTTCATAATGTATTAGAAACTGCAGTGGACACTACATAGATGCTAAATTAATAGAAATTTAAAAAATGCCTCTTTCTGAAATGTTCTTCCTTGATAAAATGACGATGACAATGATGACTGTGATGATGATGATGATGATGATGATGATGATGATGATAATCTCTTGAAGTCTTAACTAAGACAGTTATTTGCAGGGTGTATATTGCATTTTCTATGCCATATCGCTTTCTGAGGTGTCCCATGACCCTCCAGGCAGTGCCATGTCATGTCTAAATGACTGAAACGACTACATAAAGTACTGTCTTCTATCTTTATTTGTTTGTTTTTTACTTATGTATTTCTTTTGCCCTGTAGTATTCAGCAGAGTAGAATACTTAGCATAATTGCACTACTATAAAATTCTAATAATTTTATGATGGTAAATAACTGATCCTTTGGATTTAATTTTAGAGATTTAGGCATGGAAAAATTAATCCATGTTGGGGGTTAGTCTTCATATATCTTATTTCTCATTAGAAAAATTCACAAGCAAATCAGCATAGATTATATCTGTCTACTTGTTTTGATGGATAGTACTCTAGGAAGGCCTCTATGAGTCTTAAGTTGAAGAAATCTGAGAAAGTGAAATTACTTTGTTTTTAACTGAATGTAAAATTGATGAGAGATTTTTGACAACTAGACTATCAGCTAAAAGTCTGAATGTGCTAGATATTTTAAGTCTGCCTCTCCAGATGCACTCTCTACCCTTTTCTATCTTGCTCTGTGCCCGGGGAGGCTGGAATCTAAGAACAGACCTTCTTGCCCTCTGACTTTCTTTTGAGATTGGCCAATGGGAAAAACCATCAGGAAATTGGAGGGTAAGTGGAGAGAGAGACGTGGTTGTTGCCTTAGCTCCTTCCCTGCCAGGTTCCTGGCTGGTGGTGGCTGTGTTCCTCCATTGACTATCACAGCTCCTGTCGAGTGGCCCTTTCCTAGTGAAAGATCTCACCAGGTGCCAGTAACCACTCTATCCCTTGACTCTTTATGCCTAATGGTTCATTACTGTTGCTAACTGTGAGTTGCTGCCCATCTTGTCAGTAAGAATGGTGTGATGTCCGATTCACAAACTACTTCAGTACTGAGGCACTCATTTTACCAGCTGCTAAGGGAACTGCTTTTTGTCAAAGAGAACCATCTCAGCCAAGTTCTCCAGAAGGCACCCAGCGTCTGAAGACTGGTCTACTTGGGCAGTGTAAAAAACTGGCCCTCTTGCCTTAAAAGGAACAGTTTTGAAGGGCCATACTAATTCCAGAGCTGCTCGTGGGATGGACCGAAACTTTTGTGGTAATTGCATCAGGGTTCAGCTCCTACTTCTTCCATATCTTGCTTTCTTACCCTCACAGGTGTTGATCCCAAAGGCGCTCACCAATAAACTTCCTCTAAGAAAATATTTGACTCAGATTCCTATTTCCCCTAAGATACTACCCACACCTTTAGTGTCTTTTCACTATACCCTCTTTAATTACCCACTTGGAATGTGCTATTTGTTTCCTGCCCAGATACTCTCATTGTTTTCAAATCAGAGCATCTGATAAAAATCTTAATTTGCTCCACCTACAATTTGCTTTCAGCAAAATTTGCAGACACAATGGGAGGGATTTGTTATTCTTGATTAATCTGGATCAGATTAACTAGATCAGGGAAGAACTAGTTAATAAAGTGGAAGAGACAAACCTGGAGTAAATGTCCTAGTCATCTTAAAGCATATACCAATAAAGTTTAAACCAATATACCAGTTCTGGAGTTTTCACCAATAATTACGTAAAAGCAAAATGCTAAATTTTTGGAAATAATTTTTAAAGGCGGGCATTGTTCTAAAGTCACAAGCCCCAAAGTGGGATAATTCTTAGGAGAACTGACAGGCTATTGAAAAGAAAATTCTAGTAATATAATTATAAACCATCCAGATGGAGAAAAGAGGAGGGATTTATCTAAACAAGTTAGGACAATGTCTAGCACATAATAGTCACTCAATAAATATTGAAAGAATATATGAATAAAATCTATGCCTTTCTATAAAGGGTTCTCTGATAAACTCAGATGAATAAAGAAATGTGATCTAATTGTAGAAAGAAAAGCAATCAACACAGAATAATAAGAAAGTTTGGCAAGGATCCATGACTTAGGATAGATGGTTTAGTGACAGAAGAAGTAAATGGCAGAATTATAAAAAAAAATTTTTTAACAAACAAAATAATCATCAACCTAAGAAGGGAAGCAAATATGTGTTTACTCAATGAAGTAAGTCTAATGTAGTCAGATAAATTAAGGGCACACTTATGTACTTTAAGTAAATTCACATTTTAAACTGAGACAAGTTGCACCTAAGACTGAACTCTCAGCTCATAGACAAACTGTGGAGTGGCTTTCACAGGGATATTTGAAGGGAATCTTTCAATGGGCAATAGGTTAGATAAACAGCTCGCGATATCTCTTCTAGTGCTTTAGTTCTAAAATTTGTAATTTTTTTTTCCACACTTGGGTAGGAAAACTTATTCAAATAAAAACACTCTTTTCCTTTTAGATACAACTCGGAAGGCTGCATCACTTGAGTGAAAGCTTAGGTAAGATATCTTGGGAAAAGAGTGAAGAGGAACTATTGCAAAACTAGCAAGACCAGGTGGCTACATATTGTCCCATTGTTATTATTTCAATCAAAGATTTAATTTAAAAACTTCAAAACATTTTGTTATGATGACTATTAGGAAAAATTAAATGATTTGGAATTAGAAACAGGAGTGTCTTAGATTGAGCCATCATGATCCAGATACTTGGTGTATATAAAAATACTAATAACAATGATAAATTCTACATATTTACTTATGTAAAACAAAGCAAAATTTATATTTTGACTTATTGTCTGGACTGAGTCAATGTTGAGAGTAGTATAAACACAGTCTTAAATAAGAAAATAAATCAGGAAAATAAATTTTGTGAAATAATTGTGAGAGATTATTGATTTGATGAAACAATTAGTTGATTAATTTTTTTCACACTTGAACTGGTCGTGACACCAATTTAGAAATTATTTTCATTCTATGTAATGACCAGCTATTTTCCACAATCTCCTAGGAACATGAGAATGAGCTTCAATTGTATGAGGCAACTCTCCAGCCAGCAGTGGCAAAATTCTGAGATCTATATTACATTACTAAGTGTGTTTGCAAACTCTTTCCCTGGATACCTTTCTTTCCCTGTACCTTAGAAAACAGACTGATGTTTGTATGTCTTGCATGGCATAATTGCAGCATTGTGCTGACCCTCGGTGGGGTCTGCGCTCAGTGACCTCAGAGGGCTCCAGAGCTACAATGTGGTGGCTTCATTATTAAAAAGATAGAGACGCAGCATTCCTGTGCTTTAAGAAGAAAAAAGTGAGCTGATTAGAGACCATGTGGCTTAATGAATTCCTGCCTTCCTCATGGCAGTGTAGGTAGCATATTAGGCTTCCTGTTTTAGAAATCTAATAATCAGCATGACTTTGGTGTCCTTACTTCTCATCTACATCTGTTACAAACCATTCATCATTTGAGGTTGATGAAGTTGTTCTTTTTTTATAAGGTGTTAGAATGACCATAATCTTTTTAGACAGACGTTCTCAAGGTATTTTTAAGAGGCAGCCTGGGAAAGAGAGTGTGACTTTTGACAGTTTGCTGACCTCTGCATGACCCACACTAGAACCCCCTGGAAATATGGAGGCTGTATTATTGTGCCAGAGTTCAGCTGGTGACTCATCAGAGACCAGGCAAACATGAGTAATTCCAAATTGAAAATGGCAATGAATGAATGTGAATGTTTTCCCTTTAGCCTTGTTTTAGTCTTTACAGAGCAGAATGGTACTTATTCCCTGGCCACAGTTTGACTTAAAATGAATCTCAATAAATGATGTGTCATTGAGAATAATACGTGTTTAATCTACATGTTTACCCTGAAAAATAACATAGAACTAAGTGGGAAGGAAAATACACACACACACCCCCTATATTCTGTAATTCCGATAGCCTATAATGACTTGTCTATCTTGCCCTTGATTCTAATAAACCCATCTTTGTAACCAGAGAAATGGTATTGGTTCTGTGTCTAAAGAGAGAAAAAGTCTCAGCTAAAGGGAAAAAAAAGTTACAGCCACATATTAGTTACATATAACATATGGGACAATGTCACAAAGGCAGGCACACCCCAACTTCCCTGCCCCTTCAAGTCCACCTAGCAGGACAGTGCCCTGTGCTCTCCTTGCCAGAAACTGCAGGAGCAATTTGAATCTAGCACATGGTTTGACTGAGCAGTGAAAAAGTGGTCTCACATTCTTCTGAGAGGCAGCCTTCCAGGGTTTGATAAGTCATGAAAGTGCCCCAAACAAAAAACTCTTTGAGTCCCTGGATTGTGAACTGTAGATCTGCCTGTCTCCTCACCATCAGAACATCAACTCTGAGCGGGTGCAAATTCAGGAGTGATGGGTGGGAAATGGGTGGTGGTTGGCTATGTGTCTTAAAGGAGATAAGGCAGAGCAAGGGAGGCCCCACACACTGGGGCCTTTCAAGGCTGACATCTATTCCTGTGTAATAAGTGCCCTTTCAGGTAAAAACAATAAATGCTATCATGTTTAAATGACAATGGTGGGGATTTTTACCTTTGCTTTTGCCAGTGAATCCACGTGGTCTGGAGGATAGGGATTAGGTCATATAGCAAACTTAGAAGTAGAGTCCTTTGTAGCTGCATCATGAAGAGCAGAGTAAATCTCCCACAGGACAGAGAGGTCTGACTCTGATTTATTTGCTTTTATGAGACCTCAGGCCCCCAAAGATTTTGAGAAGTTCTTAGGGACTAGGCAAAGAGGAAACTTATAAGCTGTCATTGTATTACCTTTCCCTTCTCTGTCCCCCTTGGAGCTGTGTGTGGAAACAGAGAGGCCATGCATCTGATAGGATCCTGACTCCAAGCCAAATGGCTGTCCCAGCTCCTCCCCCTGGTACCTTGGCCAAAGGCATGCTTTAAAGAGCAGTCATTCCCTCTGAAGTCCATTGGCCAAATACATCTAAAGCAGGGACTTTGTGGAACATTTACTTTCTGCCTTTGCAAATTGAGATAATAATACTCATGACCCCTCTGTCTTGCACTTTCTGGAAAGGTACAGAGAGAAAGTATTGATACTTCTGACACCATTGGGCTATTGCAAGTGAACCTCACTAGCATCTTTGAACAGTTGGAGAAGGGTGATGTACCAAACTCATTTGGAAAAGAAATTTTTTATATACTTCAGAAAGTCAAGTAAATCTATTTTTATCATCATGTTTTCCTTGGAATGCTTTAAGATAATTTTAGGTGCTGCCTTTTCTCCAGCTGCCAGTCAAGATACACATTCATTGTGCTCTGTGGTACATTTGTGACTAATGGGGCACAGCTAAGGAGCCATTACACATGTAAGTTGTGGCACAGCCAGGCTTAGCACACCCAGGCTTCCACTTTGTTTCCCAGCAGCTTTGGCCCTGGAGGTTCATCTTTTGGTTTGAGACTGCCTGTTTTTCTCTCTCATGTTGATTCCTTATATCCTCTTGTTAAATTAAAATTGCTTCATTTTCTCGCTGACTGAAAAAATTATTAATAAATTTGGCTTGCATTCAGAGAAGATAAGCAAGCCAGGGTGCATGTATATGGAAGTGTGGGGCTTGCAGTTTTGTCTTCTGTGCACACAGGGCTGCAGTCTCACAGGAGGGAGGTCTTCCATATGCAGAGTTGTATAAATAGCAAAGCTTTGTGATTTGGGAGTGCAGCAGCCTTAAAATAGCTGAACTGGAAAATGTTATGATAACTCTATTTTTTAGTTTTATACATCTGCGTACAGTGAATAACATCTTATTATGTGTTCACAATGTTTTGGTTTTGTTTGGAGGAGAACGAGTGTAATGACAAAGCCTCGTTACTTTGGTGTACAGAGAAGCAGAAATGAGACAAGGAGTCATAATGCTGGGGAGGCAAGATAACATCCTTAAAAGAGTTCAATCTGATAGCTGGCTAGACATTCCATGAAAAAAGAGAGAAAATAAATTTTAAGTGCTACGTGCCAGATGGCTAAAATCTAAGTAACAGTTTTCTATTGTCCAGGGCTATTCATTTGTCAGCCCTACAAATTTATCTCTTAAAAACTTCCTATCCAGTTAACTTTTACTTGAGTTGATTTTTCTTTTTTCTTCTTTTATTTTTTGCTGGAAGGAGGATGGAGTCTAGTCACTTGCCAGCCGTGAGATAGAGTAAGTGTGTTTGGATTGAATACAGAAGCCAAAGTCAACTAAAAAAAAAAAAAAAATAGGTTACTGGTTGGAGTAGAAGAGACAGGATCTTTGTGTCAATACTACTTTTTTCCCACTTAATTTTTTAAATCTTGAAGGTAAAACTGTTTGTTTTTTTGTGTGCTGCTTATTAATAGAATATCATGCTGAACTCTGTATGGTAGAGTAAGGTATCCATTTCTCACTGTACTATTTTCATAAGTAATTAGTTCAGTTTTATTGGTGAGAGAATCTTATACCATCATTTTGGTGAGAAGAGTGAAGCTTTGTGTCTTCTTTTATATGTACTCACCACGTTCTTCCCAGTGCTCCAAGGGTAACATCTCTAATTGAGATTTGAGTTTATAACTTAATTTAAACACAAAAAGAAATTGAGTATAATAAGGCCAAACACCCTTTCAATATGGCAAATAAGACTTCATTCTCTAAAGTCGCAAGGTCATGCGAAAGCAATTTTGGTTTCTGATGACCTGTGAACCTCAAACTGAAAGGTACATATTCTCCACTATGCCATGGCTTCCTTGCATTGATTGTATTGGGCCATGTCTATGGGAGCAAGTACTTAGACCTTAGTAAAAGCCGTAGACTCCGTGGCCTATAGAACTCCTTAACCCAATAGATGGAAAGCTAAGTTTAGATGAACAAAATATGAGACTCATTGCATCTTAGAGGTGTGATAAGAACAGGGCGAGGAAAGCAGTAAATAATGCTTACATTTTTAACAGGAAGTCCAATTAGATCCTGATATTTTAATGTGGAGATATTAGACCAAATTGTAAATAGGAAATATATCATCTCGTGAAAGAGAAATCCTGATCCTTGTTAAGAAAATGAACTCAGCTCTCAAAACTGTGACTTTAAGTTTTGGCAGGGTGACTTGTTTTTCATGGTTTTTATCAGGAAACATTTTTCTAGAATTTTACAAGTATACCTTTAGGAAAAAATATTTTTATTTATTCTACTTATTAGCCATGATCAAAAGCTCAAAGCTTAGGCAGCCTTCACTTATACACTAAATTAAAAAAATATAAGAACTATACCCAAATGATTTTATTGTTTTGAAAAATTATATAAAATATCATGAAATTTGTCCAAGATTCTAATTATGTTCAAGTATTTCTAGTATGTGTTACATTAAAACTACACATATTCATTGCTATTGTTTTTAATTAAAACATTTGGCTAACATTGAGGCCTATCCCACATAACAGAAACAATAAGCTGAAATTATAATTTTGTAATTCATACTTCCTATAATTTCAAGCCATTATTTTAACTTTCTGTTTATACTGCAGTACTTGAATATTCATATTTAATACTTTCTTCATGTGTTTCTTTTCTCAGCTTCCTAAATAAAATATATTTTTTAGGTAAGCTAAAGGAGGATTTAAAACTAAGGACAAAAATTTAGGTCTGACTTTTCATGGAGCCAAGGTATATGGGCACATAAGGCACATGCATGGAAAGGTAGGTGACACACTTCACATTCCTGTGAATAATGATATATCACTATGGAATGCAAATATTCCAGGTGAAGAGGCTGCTCAAGTAGTGGCAGGTTAGTGCTCTCACCTGTACTTCCCATTTACCCTCAAAATCACAATAAGCCAATGGTGAAAGCCAGCTGGTTCACGTTTCAGGTCTGGATCCTATATTTGCATCTCATGTCTTCTTTCTATGTTTGAAAGTTGGCATATAGGCAGACAGCAGAGACCACAGTGACATTCTACACAGAAGTGTTTTCATAAATTATAAGTGCAGATATTTTATGATTTGAAAGTGACCAATTCTATGAACAGATACAATTGATGGTGCCTATATGATTTAAGACAACAAAAGCTTTCTCCTCTCACGACAATACTGCTGTCCAAATATATTCTCTGTGGGTACATGACCCATGCTGGGCAGTTACAGATCTCAGCACACTGGCCCAGTGATTGGTCCAGGGGTAGGCTTGTGACCAAGCACAGCTAATAAAAGTCTTCCCTGATGTGTGGGCACTAAAAGAGATCTTTCTTCCATTTGGATGATAAGCCCAAAGACAGACTTGTGCTGGTAATGGTTATCTTTCCTGGTATATAAGGAAAATTTGTGTAAAAATGAACCCAAGACACTGGGATAAATTGAACCACAAGATTGAGAGAAAGTCTGGATGGTATTATCAGAGCCCTTACATCTAGATGTAGCTCTTGAATTTCCTGGTGACATGAATTAATATATTTCCATTTATTCCAAAAACCAGTTTGAATTAGATTTCTTTTGCTTGCAGGTGAGAGGGTACTTATGAAAAGCTTAAGTAAACTCAGTCCTCGGTGCTCTGTAACTTCCTGTTCTAAAGCTTTTCTTTTAGATATCTCTCATGCCCTTCTCAACCTGGGTACTCATGTGATTTTGCAGTTTGTGATTGACAATAAAAGATAAGATGAAATTAAAGAATTATACAAGTTATAGTTTTATCTATAATAAAGCCTGAAATTTGTTGCATAAAGAATAAGTGCTTTAGGATTTTAGAGAGGGGATAGATAACTGAGAACAGCTATAATTCAGAAAAAGCTTCATATAAGAATTAAAATTGAACTTTTAATGATACATAGGAGTTCAAGAATAGATGGTGAGTAAAGGGAAGGGTATTGCAGGTAAAGAAAATAAGAGGAACAAAGTCTCAGAGATGGGAATGAGTCCAAAGGAAAATCCCTGAGTGGAAGGGTGAGGTCATATTTGGGCTGGCATAAAGGTGTTGCTATTTAACAGAGGGATTTGAAAAGCAGTCAAAAGACTTGAGATGTGATGTGGTAGAGAATAAGAGTCCTTGAAAGTTTTGGCCAAGAATGTGACCTGATCAAAGGGATATTTCACTAACATTAGTTCTGCTGTGCTGTGCAGATGGAATGAAAAGCAGAGAGAGTGGCCAAAGTTAGGCTATTTTCAGTTTTTTTTAGTAATGTTATATGAGGTGACGATTAAAACCTGGATTTAGGTTATGGCAGTAAGAATAAAAGAGTAAATGAGAAAGATATAGACACATTTTATATCAAAAAATCCATAGGATTTGATTGGGAGGAGGAAGCAGCAGGTTCGGAATGCTTAACTCCACATTTTTAATTCTTTGTGTCAGGACACATTCTTACACATATAGGATTTGAAGTATTGAGAAGCCCACATTGAATGGCGGTACTATTGAAGGGATGGGATTAAAGTTTGGATATAGAGAGATATAGATTGATATAAAGATATAGAGAGAACAGGACTGGCACAGTAATTGGGAGTAAGCTACAAAGAAATGCTAGTTAAAGTTAAAGGAATGGATGAGGAGAGGTAGAGAGAGACCTGTGTGTGTGTGTGTGTGTGTGTGTGTGTGTGTGTGAAAGAAAAAGTAAATTGTGTTTGCTGTTATTTCTGTTATTTACAATTCAAATAAAGGAGTAGAGGACTTTTATTTACATTTTTGTTTGCATACTTTCTCTTCTGCTGAAAAGTTTGCTTATGAATGACATTATTAATAGCTTTTAAATTTTGTTTTAAATAGAAATTCTAATATTTTCCCCATGCTTCAGTTTATTGTTGCTCATCTCCTCAGTGCTTACACCCTTCTTTGGGGATTCCTCCTTAAAGGATGAGACACCTTCAAAAAGAAGAGCAGTTGCAGTAGATGGTTGATGATGAAAGTCAGAATCTGATGAGTCAGTGAGAGAATTAAAGAAAGAAAAATGGGATGGAAGATTTTAGACCACTTGTGACAATGAAAGGAATAAATAGAAAAGAGGATAAAACTTCATGGTACTTGAAAAAAGCAGAATGTGGAAAACTCCACTCTTTGACAAGCTTGGGAATATTTGTGCATTTGAAGACTGAGTAAAGAGAAAATGTAGGATATGGAATAATAAAAAATTGAGTGGGGAGTGGGGACAAGATGGTTGAATTAAGCTCAGTGAAGAATAGGGTTTACTTCTCAAGGCTCAAGAAAGCATTTTGGAGATTCAGACCAAGAAGAAAGCAAACTTGCAGCTCTAATGATATGATTGATGATGATGATGATGATGATGATGATGATGATAAATTTTCTTTATCTTTGCTTTCTTTACATAGACTTATTAATGGATAAACTTGCCAAGGAGAATAGAGACACAATGACCATTTTAAGCAGGAGAATGACATGAGTAAAGCAGGTTGTACAAAGAATGATCTGGCCACAGGTAATCTGTAGAGTTTTAGAATGAAACGGAGAAACAAGGAGTTTGCAATAGTTCAGAAAAAAGTTATATAACAAACAAAAATGGTAGAAGGATAGGAAATTGCAAGGATTAGAGATTTGGGCTGCAACAAAGAGTGACTGGTGACTGATAAATACTTGGAAGAGTTCTGTCAAGTATGATGATTCCTCTATGTGTTTTGTTTATCCTCATTGTTCTGGATATCTGTTTTCAATGTAGCCTACCTGCCAATGAACTCTTGTAAGTCACACCTATAACTGAGTGACTTTCAGAGAAACTCATTCATAGATTCCAGTCTGGCTCTAGCAGAATTACATTAAGACTGAGAGTATGTTGTGTTCACAAATTCTCATTTGTTTTTCCAGTGAATATGATTTGAAGGATACTTTTTTTTTTTTTTTACCAGATATTGTCCTTTCGACCTTATTATATATTTATCTATCCAATTTCCTCATGAAGTTTCTATTTAATAGTATTTATGTTCATGGAATGAATGAGACTTTATGTTGGTGACACAAAAACTAATCATCTGTTTTCATTATTACAAGCGTTGGGATTATTTTCTAACAACAATAAAAAAAGGCACCCTGTGCCAGCATTTAAGTTCCTGACCAGCAGGACCCAATCAATAATGATGGTATATGTTTTCCTTTTAGTAATTGATGGATGTAGAAATTTATCCTTGACTTCAAGGACTGTCATCAGAGTTTAAATGTGAACTTACCCATCATTTCTGTCAATGTTTGGGTTATACAGGGTGGGGTATAAGAAAAACAGCTTATTGAAATCTGTTTTATTCTCAATTTTTCAAACTGTGTGCCCCATTATTTAATGTATTAGAGTGTTAAAAATATACTTATATCTAAGGACACAGCTAAAAGTGCAGCACTTCTGAGCTGTGCAGATTTCTATTGCAGGGAGTGGGAGGATAGTGTCCTTTTTAAAAATACTTTGTTCTCTAATTATGATGACTTCATACACAGCTTTAAACATATTATAGTTTCAGAATCACTAAAACCATCTGAAATTAATTGTTTAGAAATCATTCTCATTTTTCCACCTGGCTTTCAGCTTTTCGCTATGAGGATTTGAGTTCATTTTGGGGTCTGTTAATTCACATTCTCATGGTCAAAGAATTAGATTTAAGAATCAAGAGTCTAGCATCCTAGATCTATTTTACAAGATATATTTTCCTCAGTAACCTTGAGATATCACTTTGGCTCATTTGCCATATGGAATTTTCCTTCTTCTGTCAAATTTTGTTAATGAGAATTGTTTCCACAGAACTCCTAGGAGATTTAGAAGATAAATGAAATTTGGGTTCAAATGAGAAATATATTTTTGCTGATAAACATCTGCAATGGCTTTGAGTTCATATTGAATATCATTTGCATAGAATTGCAATGAGTTAGGTAGCCACATTTGTTCTCATGACTTCTTTTCTTTAAAAAAAAAAATGTTTCCTGGAGATATTTCAAGCAGCTCTATAAAATGAGATGTGGTTCTCTTTAAAATGAGGAAAAGAATAAACATATAGATTACTCATGTGCTTTCAAGGAAACCTTGTGCTCTATTCTTGACATAATATCTTGTGGTTCTTATTCTTTCTGGGGTCCGAAATAAAAACTTTTAATTCATTCTGTCAAAATATTTCTTGGGAACAGAGATAAGAGCAAATTTGCGTCTCTCTATCAGTGGGTCTTGTCATTTAGCATTGTAGTGCACGTAAGTTATCTGATGGCACTTTGTTATTTATGACTATGGTGTGGCTTGTGTTTGTGCAGGGTTTTATGGACTAGCCTAGGTTTTCTGGCATTTTTGAAATGAGCTTTGAACATACTTAAATAAAAAATTGGTGAGAATTGTTTCTCAGTGTGAGGTCTTTTATTTTATTTAATTAAATTATTTAGAAACTGTTTTCCCTAATACCTAGTTGGGGAAATTTTTAGATTATGCTTACTAAGATAGAAAAGTATCTCTAAATACTTTTATATAATCTCTAAATACTCCTAGGAGTTAAATAGCTATCTCTAACGTATTAATTGCTATACTTAAAAACTTCATCAAAGTTAAATCCAAGGGAGAAAAGCAAGAGCTGACTTTGGCAATGCTGAATGTATGAGAAGAACACTTAGGACAAATAGGCAACAGGTTAAGTTCAGCGATTAAAATTTTTTTTTAATATAATAACATTTATATTAACATGTGCCACATCAATCCTTCTTATACTAATATAGTTATGAGATTGCTTGGGCTTCAACTCGATGTGCTATTTTCTTTAAAATGCTCTTTCTGGGTGTTCCTTCTTGCTATAGTTTTCAAATGCCTAGATATCTTAAAATTTTCCTTACACCTTGTGCATTGTATAGAATGTGGTTGATAACTCGGTGGTTCTATTTATAAGTGTAAGTTTATTGGTCATGTACCAACTTCATGAGTCCTTTTATTTTTATAATTACTGCTCAGACTCAGTAAGCCACTTATGGTGATTCCGAGGCTCTCTCTGTAATTAAGCCATTCTGATTGGATACACTGGATTGATAATCCTTTCTCCCACATTATCCAGGTCTATTTTAGCTCTTCCTAAAGCTGGTCTTATATATAATAACATTCAAAACAACCCTCATACAACTAATTCAGTTTTTAACTGACATTTCTAAAACATAGCATTTCACACTTTCTCCTTTATCTTTCTTGTGAACAGACTCACTCTAACATTTATTTCTTATCTTATATGTGTCAGGCACTATGCTTGACATTGGGGATCTAACATAATTATGGCATCTGATTTGAAAGAGTTGCCAGTTAAGTATACCCCACTTTGCTTTCTAAATCTCTAAGATGCATTATAAAACATCTAGGCAATTTTTATATGAACCGCAGCTCAACAGAAGACTGTTTTGTAGGGTAATGCAGTTTTATGCTTTATTCCCCAGAGACTTTATTTTGCAGGATATAGATGGAGTTAATGGGCTTAGGTAATAATTCCTAAAAGTTATCTTTTGAAGAAGCATCCTTCACCCAAACAATCAGCTATAGACTTAAAAGCCATTAGCTGGGGGAGGAAGGTTAGTCATAATTGTTCATCTTCACTCCTAATCTGATGGCACATTTAGGGGCTCATGGGAGATTGCTCATAAATGCTGGATGGGATCAGTTAGATCATTTTTAGCAAGAAGGGCAGTAGAAATCTCATAAAAATTGGAGAGGCTAGAATGGCTGTTGGTCCTTTTAGAATGAAGAAAAGGTACTGATTTTAAGAGAAACCCACAGGGCCCCAAGTAGACTCGTGTCCCATGTAAACAATAACTGCCAGGAGATAGCTACAACTTCATGAGGAACCTAATACTACTTATTTTTCTCCACATCTTAATTTGTGGACTTCTCTAAGGAAGGTAAATCTACGAACCCTGAGGTGTGGAGTAAGGAAGTCTCTACAGCATGGCAGGGCTGGACACCAAATGTCAGCAGTGCTACCCTCTCTCAGGCAGTACCCTATCCAGGATGATAACATGAAGGAAATGTCCCGCCAAACTCTTATGTGTAATTTCTTCTTATGAAAGAAAACAATTTCTGATGTCCAAGTCATATTGGAATTCCCATTGTGTCTAACATCCTCAGCTCAAAGGGAGCTTTTTCTTTGCCAGCTAGATGTAACTATAGTTGTGTGACTTAACTAGGATGAGACAGAAGGACTTATCTATGCTATTTTTTATTGCAGTGGTTTGGGAAGAGGGCCAGATTGCAACCCACATCTGATGCAACTGGATAGTCATGAAGCCATAAATTGTCTCGACATGATATAGGAATCCTGCACCTAGCAATTCAAAATTAGAATTTTGTCTTTCTTCTTCCTTCGTTTTCATCATTTATCCCTATTGTTCTAAGTGACTGCTCTCAGCTTGGCTCTTTCCAGGGGCAGGATTTTCTGAGTTCCAGTCACAGTTCCTCTGTTGTCAGGGAAACCCAAACTTAGATGCCAGGCCGGCTCTGGGAGAGGTACCTCAGGCTTGGTAGGGAGTGACAGTAAAGAGATGAGGATTTCATAGTGCAATTTTCTGGTATATTTTTAGACATTCTCTTCGTTTTCTAGGGCAAAGTGTGGCTGCATCATATCAGCCTTTATTCTTTTCTGTGTTAATTAGCGTTGAGTTCTCTCTATCAGTGAAGTCTGTGGCGCTGACTTTGCAGTTCCTTCCATAGTATATCATCACTGTTGCCAGTTTTCTCCAGATGATTTTTCTTCAGCTCAGTAATTAGTTATTTATGTTCTTAGAAAATGGTTTGGAGATGTTGTGATCACAGACATGGCTTTTGTCCATGTTCTGGAAAGACTGCCTTCCTGTTAGTTCAAAGATAAGGAGGAAAAAAATGTTGAGAAACTTTGACCTTGGTTTCATAGAGGTCAGATTCATTATGGCTGCATCATTTGTTTTTCTAAATAATAAAAATAGTTAAGCACCCTGTTAATATCTTCCTCTTTTACAAAGCTTCTTGCTTTACTTATAAAATAAGAAATTCTATAAATGTACAAACGATGTTGTGCTTGGGAAATAAATGGATGTGCTAGCTATACTCCACTGAAGCATATTTATCATGCTGCTAACTTCTGGCATAGGTTAAAAATATTCAAATAGTTCTCACTGTATCGTGTTATCAGTTTTTTTTCATTTATTCAAAATATTGCATTTAAAAGTCATATATTTTCCAAACTGTAATTATTTGCTATTTCCCGTGCTTAGCTTGAAAAAAAACTTTTAGCTTCTCTTTGCTTCATTTTTCTCTCATGAAACAGAGTTCTTTTTGTTGTGATTAAATGAAGTAATGCTAGCTCAGTATTATCTGACATAAAAGAACTAAAATTAGGAGTAGAATGAAGAGAGCTAAGGGATTGTGGAAGCCAAGGAGGCAGAGGCATGGGCACTGGGGGAGGCTTTGTGAAAGAGGTGCTTCTCTTTGGATGTTGGAAACCAGTTGGGTCATATCAAGATGGGAGGAGGTCATTCTGTATCCAATGACATGGGTGCTGAGGAATAGGACTGAGAAAGTGTGGTCCCTTTGGCTAAAGGATAGTAAGGAATAAGCACTGAAAAGGGAAGCTCAAGGTAGATTATGGACTGTTTTAGATGCTGAGCTAAGAAGCTTGGACTTTGATTTGGAGAGAGTATTTGGTAAAATTACCATCAAGAACTAAGTTAAACAGCCCTCCTCTCCCTCATCTCCTCCCATGAGCCAAATTGCTGCTTGAAGCAACCTGTCTCAGAGCATGCAGGGCTGCCTGACACAAGTCAGATCCAAGGTGATTCTGAGCTTACTTTACCTCTAGCTCTGGGGAGGTGTGCCTGGAGCTAACACATTACTTTCTCTTATTACTCAACGATTCATTTCTACTATGGTATGACCTCTGGGGGCGAGAAGTGTTCTACAGCATTTTTATTAGGTGCCAGAGACACACTCAGCCATGTTAGTTGCTATACTAAGCACATCTAGCAAGCCTGGTTTGCAGAAGTAGCAGGTCCCTGCTGTAATCTATATGAAACCCTTCTCTATGGCCATGTACACAGTCACTGTGTTTTGCTGAGAGAGTAGACACTGTGAATGAGCTTTGTGCTATGACTTTGCCCTGGTGTAACAGAATAGCATATTAGGCTAAGAGGCTTATTGATCTTTCAAGAAGATAAAAATCCAGACATAGCCTCTTGCTAAAAGGCCATAAAGCCCAGTGATTTTAGTGTAAGCTGCTTTAAGGCTATCGATCCACTTTGTCCCATTTTATGAGTATGACTTTCTTTTCGATCCTTTGACATACGCTCTTACAAGCGAGATGACATAAGCACCCAAGTGAAACTTATTGTTTCAGAAAAGTTTTAGAAATCATAATATAACTTTCCATGAACTCATCTACATTTCTAATTTATAGACAGGGGATATTAGATAGTATTGTCAGTCTCCCAGCTAAGGGACAATTATTTAGTGTTTATTTCAGAGCTTAGTTGGCTATGGCTTTGAATGATTTTGCAGCCATCGAGCATTCTATTTTGAGGATTGTTTCCCTTCCTGTCACAATTGATGAAATTCTCTGCCAGTGTCAAGAGTTGCTGGTACCGGCCCCTAGTGGAGAGGATGATAATGTTATGACTACTTCCAGAGCCTTTACGTTACAGCAAACTTTTATCAGATGTAGTTGTTAAGACGATGAGCTATAGAATAATGAATATATTCAATAAGTATTTCTGAGTAATTATTTTGAGTCAGACTTTCAAGTCCTGAGTCATATTACGAAATTTGGATTCTTTTTTTAATGTCAAACATCTGTATATAAATATACTTTAATTAGAATCACAGATTAGGAAGGTATTTTAATATTCCCGTGATAGCATTCACCACTGTGTATGGTCTCGCGCCTCTCCATCAAATATTCCACCACTAGCCTGACACTACTCTCTTTCTAGTCCTTAGATGTCTGGATTTCTTTCAATTTGTTGGAGATGCCAAGCAATCTTCTCCCTCAGATCTTGCACATACAGTTCCTTTTCCTGGAATACTCTTTACCCTATCGCTCTTTCCACCAGCCAGCCAGCCCCTTTTCTGAATTCAGGTCTCAGCTTAATTGTGACTTTTTAGGGAAACATTTCCTGATCTCCCAAAGACTCAGATCTCTTTGATTTATGTTCCCAGATCTCTTTTATATATTCTCTTTTAGAATTTTATATACCTAAATAATTTGTTTTAGATCTGTTTTCTGCATTAAACTATTTCCAGGATTGCAGATGTTTTGCTTACCATGCAATTCTAAAACTTAGTACACTTCCAAAAGATATATGATAATTGAGAGATCATCACGTTTGAAACTTCTTTCACATCAGGATGCTGAGGTTCAGAGAAGGTAAACGGCTTGCCCAAAGAACAGAGTTAGGAGCCATGTCAATAGTAAATTTCCTGATCACAAGTTCCCTATCTACTAATATGCCAGAATAGGAGCTAGGCCAGCTGGGCTGTGGTAAATGCTTCTCCAGGTAGCAGAGGTAGCAGAGGTAACAGCGGTAGCATTCTACATATGTGTTCTTGTCTTCCAGACAAGCTGAATTAGAAAAATATTTTGATGTATATTTAGATTTACAAAAAGTTGTGAGAATAGTATGAAAAATTATCATATACTCTTCACCTAGATTCTCCAAATGTTAGTATTTCTGTTTTTATTTATCTTCTATCTATTATCATTTATCATCAACATCAATCATCTATCTCTATATGTTTTTTTCCTGAACTGTTTACCAGTAAGGTGCAGATAGAAGGTTTCTTTACCCCTAACTAGTTTAGCTTGTATTTTATGAAAAAAAAAAAAAACAACAAACCATAACATACTTATCAAAATCAGAATATTAAACATTAATACATTGTTATATAATCTGCAGTCCTTACTCTAACTTTGCCAATTGTCTCAATGTTCTTTCTAGCAAGAGAAAATCCAGGATCACTTGTTGCATTTGGTCATCACATCTCTTAGCTCCTTTCAATCTGGAAGCTTTTTTAGTATGTTGTAGACTGTTCCTTAATTTGGATTTATGGGTGTTTCCTTGTGATTAGGTTAAGGCGATACACTGCTGGAAGGAACACTACAGAAGTAGTGTTTTGTTCTCAGTGTCCCAAATCCAGAGGTGCATGATGTTGCTTGTCCCATTACTGGTATTATTAACTTTGATTACTTGAAGTACAGTCAGGTTTTCTCCACTGCAAAGTTACTCTT
>NW_006431912.1:25377-43975 GCF_000325575.1 Pteropus alecto
TATGTAAAAATCCTGTTACTCCTCAAAATTTCCTAGGAGTATTAGCATTGGAGAGTTTAGCCCAAATCAATTATTATTATGATTGTTAAATGGTGACTTTCTAATTTTATAATTTCTTCCACATTTATTAGCTGCCTTTCTACTCTGAAGAAGAGATTTAGTTTTCCCCATTAGCTTGTTTGTTTATGGCAAAGGGATGCATGGATTATTATTGCTTTATTCAATGGGTTTTAGTTCTTTACTATTATTTGTTTTGATGACTAAATTATCTCAGCTTTGGCAAGTGGGAGTCTTTCAGACTTGTTCTTGTACCTTTTCCGTATGTCCTCATGTTTCATTTAGTAATTCTTTACTTTCTGGTACAACGAGATGTTTCAAGCTCATTTTGTAATCTCCCCGCCTCAGCTCTATATCTAAAGAGACGTTCTCATTTCTAATGGGGCACAATCACTTCTAGACCTTTTGACACGTTTATCACTATTTTTATATCTGTTTCTCTGTCTCTGTCTGTCTCTCTGTCTCCCTCCTTCCATCTCACCCTCCTCTCTCTCTCTCTCTCTCTTTCTCTCTTTTTCTCCTCTCTCTTCTTCCCTTCCTCCCTTCCACCATTTGCTCATGTCTTTGTCCATTTTCCTCTTGTGTGTTTTTTTAAACTCATTTGAAGGTCTTCTTTTTGTATATTGGATATTATGTCTTTTATTGGTATTTTAATTTGCAAATATTTTATCTAAATTGTCCAGTATTTCCACTGATATGTAACATTGAACTAGAGGAACTAACCAGTGATTTAGAAGGGAGAAACCAATGAGAAGCATAGAATTAGAAAATAAGTAAAAAATTCTCTTTTTAAAGGTGAAAACCACCAGATGATTTTTAGAAAACTTTAATCTGAAGGTTCTAGATCATTCAAGAAGTTTTCAGTTTATTCCAGGAGGTTTATTCTTGTCTCACAAAGAGGTAGCATACTCTAACTTGAGTTTGTAAATATTCACAGCTCAAAATCTCTTAAGAGTCAGCAGGGCCACAGAATCATAGTTCCAGGAGAGACTTTCTTGGTTAAGAATTTTTCTAGCCAAAGACAGGATGTGAAAGAAGAGATTCTGGTTATTTGAGTAAGAGGAAGGGAGTTAGCAGAACTAATAGATTCTCATGGTCCTAGACAGAAGGCATGGATTCTTGTCCCTGGTGAAATTAGAGAGCAGTAAGGAAACAGGGCAGAAACTCAGCCTGAGGGCTTAGCTTAGGGAGCTATGATGAAGAATCAAGGAGGAAGCCACAAATGAGAGAGCATGTGGGTAGCTGAGGAGGCTCACTCAGGACATATGAAAAATTGACCTTGGGCCGAAAAATAATTCTAAACCCCATAAATGCTTAGAGTTGCCAGATGTCGTTCTTGTGGGCTCCATAGTAGGGTTCAATCTGAAGACTGTAAGTGTTACAGGCCCAAACCCTCTGTGATAGAAAAATCTCACTTATTTTTACCCTATGGCAGAAGCTTCAAAAAGTCACCTCAGATGGAGCATGTAACAGGATGAGGATTTGGCATGGAGGGAACATGGTCTAATCACCTGGACTAGGTCTGCTGATCTGGTTAAGCAGAAAGGGTGCTTCCTAACATCCCAAACCATCAAGTTCTCAGGATTAAGTGAATATTTTTGACAAAACTATGCTGCTTTAAATTTCAACTCCTTTTTCTTGCATTTTTGCCATTTTCTTCAGTTGAATCTAGGAAGTAACAAAGTTTTATATAAAAAAGAAACTCGGAGTTTAGATATTGGTTTTTGTTCTTATATCCGTATAAGTGACCTATCACATTCCAATACATTAAACATTGTTTTGGATTTTCTTTTCCCTTTTTTGTGTGTGGCTTTTTATTTTGATATAATTTACATTTTGAGTCATCCTCTCCCGCACTCTCTCTCCCTCTCTCGCTCTCTCTCTCTGCCCGTCTCTTCACACATATATATACTTTTTTTTTTCTGAGAATATAAGTGGAAGACATCATTCTCTTTTACTCTTAAATGGTTAAGTGTGTAATTCCCCCAAACAAGGACATTCACTTACTTAACCACAAAAGAGTTATTGGTATCAGGAAATTTAACATTGATATATTCAAATGTTATAAATTGACCCAGGAATATTCTTTATAGACATATTTTTTTTCCTGGTTTAGGATCCAGTCCAGCATGTCTGGTTCTCATGTCTCTTTGGTCTCTTTTTACCTGAAACAGTTCTGTCTGATGTTAGCTCATGATAGTATTTAGGCAATGCATTTTGGGCAAAAATATTAGTGAAAGGATTTTGTGTCCTTTTCAGTATATCATTCAAGAGTCACGTAATGTCCGTATGTCTCAATGTTGGTGATGTTAGCTTTGATTCCTTAATTGAGGTGAAATGTCTTCCAAATCTTTCCTTTGTCAAGTTACTATTTTTCTCTTTGCAATTAATAAGTAATTTTTGGAAATATTTTGAAACTATATAAATGCTCTTTCTTATCAAATTTTGATCTATTAATTCTACTATTTATTAGTGATTTTCTAGCTTCATCATATCTTCTGTATTTATTAGTTGCCATTATACTGCAAGGAAGAATGTTTCCTTCCTTCCATATACTACTTATTTATTCATTTGTTTATTTATATTCGTATAGACTCGGGAGTTTTGTTTCATTCAAGTAGCTATAATCTATTACCAATAATATTATTTTCTAATGCTCATATTGTTCCAGACTATCTCAAACTGTTTCCCTGAATGCATTTGACATGTTCCTATAATTTTTTGAGCAGCTCCTGACTTCCTAGTGCAACAAGGACTTCAGGGCTCAGCTCGTACTTTCCTTGCCTCAGCCCTGGGATCAGTCTACTCTCCTAGAAGCTTTGACTTTCCTTTTGATTTTAATGAGATCAAATTCATGCTCTCATGTGGTTTTCCAATCATCTCCTCACTATCCTTCAACTCTATTTCCCAGACTGGCCAGCCTCCTTCCTGCTCTGCACATACACGATACTAACTTCTACCATGTTTTCACACTCACTCGACTCCCTTTGCTGCCCACCAAACCTCAGAGATCTCTAAGATCTGGTTCCTCTCCATTTCTCTCCAGGAAGGATGCATATGAAGAGGAGCTGCTGTGACATCTGTAACTCATTCGTCCCCAGGCTTAATTTCTCTGAATTGGCTGGCTAGACAAGGGGCTTCCTCCTTCAGGAATTCTCATGTGTTACCAGAGCTGCTCAATTGGAAAAAGAATTTGACTTCCTGGGAAGAGGAGGTTTATTTTTTAGTGAAAAGTTATATGAGTAGCTTCAGTCCTTTGCAACTATATTTAACATAGTCTTGAGTTCTCTCTTGCAAAGAGTTTCCTAAGAAACTCCAGCCCACATTCATTTCTCCCTTCTTTGAACTCCTACTACACTTGGAGTCTGAGCCACACAATTTAGCTCTTGTTTAAGTGCCTGCTTCAAGTTTTCCATAATAGTTTAACTACTTAAGGGAAAAGGCCGTTTCATTTATGGTATATACATGTATGATTTTCCCCCACAGTATCTGGTCTCACTCTCTACGCACAAACAAATGCACCCGTGGTTCCTAGTTCCGTGCCATAATATACGTGCATTAAGAAATAATTTTTGAGGAAATGAACATTGATCATAAATTACACAGCAAGTTAGAAGAAATGGGACTAGAACATAGGTCTCATGACCTCTATTCCTGTTTTTCCTTGACTCTAACATATTATACCATAAATATCCCTGAATTTTGCCATCTGTTTAATATTACTCTATTATATCTGGATACCACTATTTTGCAATATTACATTGTCTCTCCTTTTTTAAGAACAAAAATTAGAATAAAAATTTCTTAGAAATGGGAGATGGGAAATAGCATGGATCTCTGACATCCATAAATAATCTCTAAGCTCTATCTAATCACCCCAAGTAAGAAGCAGATTTAATTGATTTAATTGTTTCCCTTCCTCTGGCTGATTTCCACATAACAGGTTAAGTCAGTACATTATCTAGACAATAGCAAAAAAAGAAGAAAGGAATGTAGGTGTCTGCATATTCATTGTTTAATCGATTACGATTACTAGCTATATTTTTCTATTTACTTTATACTTTTCCCATTAAATCTATTCCATAGGTATTTTAGCTTTTTTAGAAATATTTAGATTTTAAATATTGCTACAAACAAGCAAACAAACAAACAAACAAACAAACGCCCTATTTTACCCCATCCAGAACATTTGTGGAATCTACTTTTTTTTTTTGCTATTTTCTTTATTAATTTCATGAACACTCACTGAAAGTCCATTACATGCCATACACTGTGCCAGGCTCTGGGGTAAGGAAAGGTTTTCTGAGGAAGTAACGTTTAAGGGGAGATATGTAGTATGAGCAAAACAAACAAACAAACAAACGCCCTATTTTACCCCATCCAGAACATTTGTGGAATCTACTTTTTTTTTTTGCTATTTTCTTTATTAATTTCATGAACACTCACTGAAAGTCCATTACATGCCATACACTGTGCCAGGCTCTGGGGTAAGGAAAGGTTTTCTGAGGAAGTAACGTTTAAGGGGAGATATGTAGTATGAGCAGAGCAGAAAAGTATCCAGAGTACAGTGAGCATTGAAAAAGAGTGGCTTAGGAGAAGGTTGCGGATGTAGGCGGGGACTCCATCATAAGGGGCTTGCAGGGCATGTGAGAGTTTGGGGTTTTATGCCCAATTCAAGGCATTAAAGTGACGTAGAAGTTAAGCAGCGTGTAGCAAACAGCTTCACATATTTTAATAGCCCTTTAACATTGTTTAATAATTGATGTTTATGAAAATGATCCTTTTTCATAAAGAAAAGTTTACATTCTGGGTCACGTAATCTTATTAGAAAGGCAGGAAAATTGTATAATGTATTTCTGAATTTTTTTTCATCAAAAAGTTAAAAGTGTGTTGGTAGTTAAAAGAATAACCTTTAGCTATTCAGAAAAAAAAGTTGTTTTTATAAAGGCTATGCGTTTATCCCGATGGCATGCTAACTTGTAGCCTTTTAACTTCATATACTAATCATAACATACAAAAAGCTTTCAAATCTCCATATAAACATTGTTCTTCATGTTCTTCATATTTATTACACAAAGTAAATTTGATATTGCATTGTTCCAGTCTAGGATCCACTCTTTATTCTGAAATTGAATTTTACTTGTTTAATTTAAGAGATGTCAGTATTATATCTTCAATTACTGCATGTTTTTGGGAGATACATAGTTCTTTACAAAAATCATCCAACATATGTCATGAAAAAAACCCTCAAAACTCCAGTGAAGCACATAATTTCAGAGTTACTGTATACTATGATTCATTTCCAATCAAAATATAATTATAGGATTATTATTTAGGGTATTATTTAGGTAAAGAATTATTACTAGGGGAGAGGAGTGAGGAAGGAGGATGGCAATTAGATCAATTGGTGATATAAAAAGCTACAAGAAACAGAAAATAGATTCTTATTATCCAGGAAATAAGGCACAATATGGAACAAATTACCCAAGCTGGTGATTTCAAATAGAGTGGAAAGTCTTGCTAGGACTCAGGAGAATGACCAAACAGATCTTTTGGTCTCAACAGAAACTGACTTTGCTAGATTTAAGTGGTAAATAGATTTGTGAAAAGATAATCAGGTACTTGACATAATCACAAAGGAGACTGGAGAACTGGGTTTGGAAGCAGTCCAAAACGTACCCCAAACCACTTGACAAAATTTCTACCATCACCACCAAAGGCTAAGTGCTTATAGTAACCAGAACTGGGCGGCACTCAGCGTCACTGGCATTGTGCTAGTCCCCTTTTCTATGTGTCTCTAGTTCTTAATTCAAAGGCCAAGGCGAATTCTTTGAGCTTCTGAAGACAGGCCCTGCATCTTCTTAAGACTTACAGTGGAGAATTTCCCCCAAATAAACATATGTAGTGACCAAAAAAATATGACAATTTTATGCAGTCCACCAGTTTCGATATCCTTTGTACCTATTTTCATTAACAAACGTTGGTTCCAGCCTATCATAGTAAAGATAACCCTTGACCATCAAGGCACATCACCTCCTCCCCCAAGATGAGGAACCCCAGAGCCTCATCAACTGATTTATGCTGCTCCTACTTCTAGATCTTTGGGAAATACCCAGGCTTTCTCTGGTGTTGTCACAATCCTATGTCTGTATTCTGTAACCTGTGGACTAAATTGATAGGCTACTGCCAACATGCTCTGTATAAAATTGTGAGAGAAAAAGAAAGTTAGTTGAAATATATAAATGTAAGTCTGACATAACAAGGAAAAGAATATAAGTAGACACTATGACATTAGGTCATAGATATGATTTTTTTTTCTCTACTACTCATTTAATATTTCTTCAACTGTAATCAGGAAGTTTGATCCCTTAACGATCTAATCCCTGGATGTAGAACCTATTTGGGATTGCTGGGGTTGGCTATCTTTTTTTTTTTTTTTTTTTTACTATAGGTAAGTGTTTCCATCCACATGTCCCCCATCTTCTTGTTGTGTTACAGTTATCCTATTTCCCCTAGACAGTCAGGATCAGCCAAATATGCAAACTTTTTCTTTTCATTTTTACTAATCAATCCAATACAAGAGGGAGACCAAAATATATAGTGGTTTTCTTAACATCTAAAATCAATAGAATCATATTTGTGTTCCCTAGGGGAAGCATTCCTCCCATGGGTACTAAAGCCTCTTAGTCAGCAGAGCCTAAAGTCGAGGTTTCTGTGAAAACCACAGACAGTAATCGTCATCGTCACCCCTTCGTAGGAGTCATGTCCCATTTGAAGTTAGAGGCTGCATTTCATATTGCTGTGTTTCTGAAGGGCTTGAGGATGAAGTGTGATAGGATCACAGAATCAGACTGGCTACTGTTGAAGAGGCTTAGCACTTTTGAGAATAAGGGACAACTGGAACAGCTCGAAAGCTGATTACTGGAGTGGGCAGCCATTGGTCCACTGTAAGGCATTCAAAAGTTGTCTTTAACCTGGGCTAGGTTATAGCAACTTTTCATTTCTTATATATAAGGGTGTTTAGTCTACTGGCTGGAATTTATATCAGACAGACAACTGTGACATGTTCTAATGCAATCAGTCCATCTATAGCTGGGGTCTGTGAAGTAGCTATAGGTACAAGGCATGTGTTCCAGCCCCTCCAGAGAAAGGGACAGGCAAGGGCTAGGCTGTGTGTCAGCGTTCTTCAAGCTGGTAGTTTATGGTAGGGCCGCAGAGCTAGGAGGATATTGGAGTGCCATGCGTAGAAACTGACCATGGCAGTAATGACACAGTCACTGGGACCGATGGCAAATCAGTGGGTCTGCAGATACCTAGAGCTCTTCTAAGCAACTCAAGGGTGAAGTGCATGGCAGAGAAAGATGAATTTTTGACCTTACTTGCTAGTGGACTATGATTGCTGGTGAACTCCTTATTGTGATTTGAAGGGGTTACTCCAGGATGTTGGTGGGGTTGAGTTACGGATTTAGATCTTCCACAGCCCAGTGAAAGCAGCTGGGGAAGCAGAAACTAAAAAGAGGAATAGTGTTCTAACCAAATATGAAACCAAGTGGAATTGGGTAGGACGGTATTAGCTTGCTCACTTTTCGAATGTGATAGAAAATGTCTTTGTACCATTTTTTTGAGAAAACCACAAAGTGGCTCAAGGAACAAATGTCAAGACTCTGGGCACCTGATTAAAAAACTTAACAAACGAAACAAAATAAGAAGAAACTATAAGAAATAGGCCTAGAGATCTGACACCCCTCACAGTTGTGAAAGTGACAAGATCATTCAAGGAAGCTATCACAAGGTCATGGCTATATTTAAAGCCAGAATAAAGTAAAATTATCTGGGACTGATGTAATCAGAAGAATCTACTGTATCTGAGATCCACTACATAAAATGTTATATTTGTTTGGAAGTTTTGGTACTACGGGGGGAATTTTTTATTCAAAATTACAGGTACTGAGTACATTACAAAGCTATTGAATTGATTTACTTTGACAGCACACTTTTTCCTGGGTTAATATAGGGAAGAGTATCAGCAAGATGATCTGGGAAACCATAAGCTCCCCCAGTGTACAGACCTCTCAAACATTAATTTACAGCCTTAGAAAGTATATAGAAGCTTACTTCTTTCTTATCCTTAAAATCTAGGTTTAGAAATGCATTAGCCTATGTTAGCAGCATCTTTGTTTTTCTGTTTAGAATGACTTCGACCTACTTCTGTTTAAACAAATACAATTATTCCATTGGATTCAGCTGGTGAATTTAAAGTGTGAGCAAAAGGAGCAGGAGGTAGAGGTGAGCTAGAATTTTACAATTTAATATCATGTGAATACTGCCAACTTATTTTTTTCTAACTTAATTTTAACCTATATAAAACTAATAAAATAAAAATGAAATTATTGTCCAGAATTGTGAATATTGGAATGAGAATGAGGATCCAGTACTGTCGATTTTGTTTCTTTGAAGCAGAGGAATAGCTCTGCTGAAAAAGAAAGTTAGTATGTCAGAAACTCAAATTTAAGGAGGAAAAAAACCCTACAGTTTCTTTCAGTATATTTTCCTTAATCAGAACGTAATTAAGTATGATATATCTCAATTTGAATTGCCAACGGTTCACTCAACCACAATCATTTTTACTCAGGAAAGCATGTTGTATTCTTCTCTTGTATCTCCCACATAACCCATAGGAGTGCTCAACAAATGGTTGCATTTGATATAACTAAGTTCAGAAGATTTGCTTCCCTGGAATCATTTCCAGTCTAGGTAGAGATCAGAGCCTGTCTCATACTTTAGTTTCAAATAAAATGATATTCTGCATATTAAATAAGAAAGCAAGCTTTCAGTGAGTTGATGCAATTTCTCTAGATCTATACTTTTGAAAATCATGTAGTAGAAAACAATAACTACATATCTAAAAGGAAAAAAAACCTCAGAAAAATAATGCATCTAGGTGTGGTGTTTACTTATAGTAAATGTGAGATACAAAGGCAGGTGGTAGCGCTAGAGCATAGTGAGAGAGCAGAAGACAGTATGGTCAGAGAGGAGGGAAGTGACTTGTAGATTGAGTAGGGCTTTATGGGTCATGAAACCCAAATGGACTTTTAATCCAGGTGAAAGGGAAAGCTGATGGAAGTTTAGAAGAGAAGAAACAAAAGTGCAAAGACACTGAAGAGAGAGAATCAAATATGTAGAAATTGTAAATAGTTCCACACTCATCTGTAGTATCAAATACTTTGGAGAATCAAGTAAGACACAGACAGAAAAGTGTCTATTGATTTTAAGAGGTCGTGAGTATTTTTAACAATTTCCTTAGACAGGAGAGACAGTGATAAGCGAGTTAAGCAGATGGTTAAAAGCCTCATATTTTTCAGAGATACCCCAGGGCCTGCCTGGACAAGCAGGAGTGGAAGACTGCATGGGAGGTTTCTGTGCTCACTATCTCATGAGACAGTGACGTTGTGCTCTTGCTTATTTTTTAGCGTTCTACTTAAGATTTCATTTAAAAAACAGTGTTTTTCTACTTAAAAAAAAAAAAAGATGTTAAAAAATGCAAAGTAAAAGTACATGAGAAGTGCAGCTGACCCTTTGAAGAAAAGTGGCCGAGAAAGAAGAAATGTAGCAGTAGAACAGCAGGATCTGGAGAAATTTTCATTTGTGAAAATAGTACTGTGATAAGCTTGCTTTTAACTTGAGAAGAGGTATTAGAGAGTGAAAGTTTGATACAAAGGGTGATGGAAATAATGGGACAATGACAGAGGTCCTATCGCACATGAGAGAGGGTTGAATCTAGAGGAGATATAAATAGAGATTTTCATCCTCCAGTTTATAAACTGCACAGGTGAAAGTGCAAGGATTTCTTTTGACTCTTTTTTCTTTAGGATTTAAATAAACACATTTTTAAGAAAGCTAATTCTCATATCTAGTTATTACCTTGGTACTTTTGTCAAGATACTAGAATCTTAGATTATTTTCTTTCTTAATGGCATATAACTGGAGAGGAAGGATCTTGGTTAAGTATGCCAGCTAACCTCAGAATTAGTGAATGGTTAATTCTTTTTAGGATTGTAATAGAACTGTATTGAACAAATATTGAAATTCACTTTTATATATTTTCTTTTTCATAGACTCTGGGTAGGCCGAATCTTAAATGCCAGCTCACCATTTTAGTCTTCAGTTCAGAAGCAAAATCTACAATTTTTTTACGTTAAAATCTCAGGTAAAAAATTCTGTTATCTACTTTATCACTAACTCTAGCCATTGTCAAGATTTCCAGTCAAGGGAAACTTGATTTCATCACTACATAGCTTTTGTGTTACTATCCACTTAGTAGATTTCCTCAAACCTCAGAGGAGATGAAGAGCACCACTCACCATCTTCTGTATGCACAGAATTACAGGCCACAGAGACCCCCGTTCTTACTGACCAGGTAGCACCCACAGCACAGCCACATAAATACTCCCTCCGGTTCCCATGGTGTTTCTTGCTATATAAATAGCTGAAATTGACTGTGCTTTTGGCCTGCTACTCTCAGTATAGCCCAAAGACAATAACATCAACATCGTCTGAGATCTTGTCCAAATCTTTTGAATAAGATTCTGCCTTTAACATTGTCCTCAGGTGACTTATATGCACATTAAAGTTTAGGTACCACTGCTTTAGTAGAGTCTCTGGAAACATTGTGTGCAGGTTGGCTGGACTTTAAAATCTCCCCGCCCCCAATGACTGACTTTTCATGGGTGGTGCCTTTGTCTTACACATCTTTGTATTTCTCATGCACAGTACAGTGCCTGGCACATGATCCTTTAGTTTCGTTCAATGCCACAGCTGGATCCAAGTCTACCGAATGGGTGAGTTGTAGAATTGGCACAGTGTCACAGTATTGGTGTTATGGCACTGATAGAAATTCATATAAATGATTTTTCTGAATCTAGCGTTGACTGCAATCAATATTTTAGGTCATGTATCAAGAAATAGAAAATGAAAATACTACTCTAACTTAATTTCTTATTTTCATCTAGAATGGTCTTCTTTTTTTATCTAAAGTAGCACTGCATTGCCACATTTCTATTTTTCTGGGATTCGGTTTATCTTGTGCTATTTAATCTGTTTTTCATCTCTCATTTTCTTTTCTTCCCAACTGACTGATCCAGGTAGAAGGAGGGACTTTTAGAGTTATTCTTGTATCTTGCCTTTTCCCGTTAGCTTTTATCAAGGTGACACTTCAGAGGCTTAAGGTGGGTAAAAGGAAGGATACAGAGGGCTTCTTTCATCAACGTCTTCAAGAAGTTTTCTCCGATTGCAACAATAGCATTGATTTTACATTTTGTCTGCTCCAAGCACTATGATAAATAAAGCCTTACCATGATAGATAATGTTTGATTATTTTTAGATCACATTTTCTTTTTAATTTTATAAGCACTTTACCACTGGATGCTTTTGAAAGAAAAGTGACAATTTTTTTCTAAGGAATTTCTGTTTTGGCCTTCTGCTTGTTTTCTTCATAGTCATACTGCAGACTGTTCAAGTATAGAGTGTTTTGTGGAGTAATGAAGATGAATTATTCTTGCTAGGCACAGAGAATGTTATTTTACCTGTTGCCTAAATTGGAAAGAGACAAAGAATACTGCTTGAATTTAACCTATTGGCAAGAGTTAGGGGAAAGGAGTTTCCTAACAAATTAAAGGACACATTTCTAAAACACGGTGCCAGTGTAAAACAGAGCTCAGCTTTGGTCTCCATTTTCACCCAAATCAGTGGGAATAGTAATATTATTGTCTCAGACTTGCTTGATTTGGGTCTTGTGGTGATGTTTTTTAAAAAAAGCAGTACTAACGTGTTCTTTCCTCGTATGGTCTTTCTCCTTGACTTCATTCCAGCTGGAGGTTTTTTTCTCGAGAATGCTTGTTTAGAAGTCTGGAAACCAAAGTATATGCAATCAAATATTACTGTTGACTTTAGAGTAATTAGAGCTATTTGGGACTGAGTAGGAGAAACATGTCAACGAAGACTTCTAAAATTAAAATGCAAACTTTGATTCCTAACTCCATACCTATTTTCCTGAAAAAGATCTACTATCCACCTGGAAAATCACAAATCTTTTATTTTCTTTCTCTTTTAAATTCCACACGTTCCTTTTGAAAGTTAACTTTTCTCTTTAATGTCACAGCTCAGGTGATCTATGATGCATCCTTACTCCTAGGTTCATCTCTGTAATTCATTAGACAAAGGAGAGTCAATGTTGCAGGGACCTTCACGTGTTCAGGGGAAGAAAGGAGAAGAAAGGGCCTATTTTAAAATAGTAAATGAGGGGAGTATTGGAGAGACAAAGGTATTTTTTCAAGGCCTTTTCTGTCACTTAGATTAATTTTAAGGCTATTAATTCTTTGATGTATGTTTGAATATAAGAGTACAAAGGAATAAAACTCAACTGGAATTAAATTCCATACAGATTATCAAATACAGACATTGGAATATCTGATTTATACACTGTTTTGTAATTGCCTATTTACATAGCCTATTGACAAAGGAAGAGAAGTGTTGTGCTGTGATTTTCCTGCCTTGTTCCAGCCCAAAGCCCTGTTGCCAGCTTCTCCTAGCTATGATTTCCCAAACTGATTTCAGCATTTTCTTCCAAAATCAGATGAAGTATCAAAATATTTTCAGGGAGATTAGTGGCAGTACAAAGTGATAGGTGATAGACAGCCTTCTCTTGTCAGCATCCACTACTCTCCCCACAGAGGTGGTGCCTCAAGAGCACCCACTGTGCTTTATGCTTTCTCCCCATTTAATCCTGATCACATTGCTTTGTAATAGTTTTGTGGTCGTTTGTTTTCTCTAACTCCACAATGAGCACAGCTGTAACATCTTTGCTCAGGGCCTGGCATGCCAAGCGCTTCAATTAATATGTACTTAATTAATAAAGAGAAAAAGAAATTGGACTGAAAGAAGCTTGTGAGGCATGTAGACTTTGAGGACTGTGCTTAGATCACTTTCAGAAGTAGAAAAGGAGAGAAAACCAAACCTTTACTTGAACAGGTGTTTGCTCATTCTATATAACATCTTCTACATGTTTGATTCAATTACCTTTTTGGGGGTTATGCAGACATGGCCATTTAGAGGCCATTAGTTGGTGTTCTACCAGCTAAGGGCAAGGTTTCTCTATGTGACTTGCATGCTTTAGTTAGAGTTTGATGAGTCTTTCTTGAATTAAACAAGGAAAAATTTGATTTTTAAAGTATTGTTACTGGTCCAAAGTCTATGTGTTTGACTCTTCAAAAGGCCAAAACTCAAAGCATCAGAGTTTAGAGTAAGGAAAGATTTATTGATCAAGAAAGTGCCAATAGAGAAGATGGGAGCTCTAATAGACCCTCAAATCCATCTTAAAGTACAGAGTTCTGGCTTCGTTTATGTCTAGGGAAGGGAAAATGGTAGGGACTGTTTTTGTAAAATCTCAAGCCCCTAGCATAATTCCTCTAATTAGCATGTCTAAAGCAGGAGCTATTAGCCTGAAGGCCATGGGAACAACATGAGCTCAGAACGTGATGGAGTCAAAAACTGAGCATTTCACTGTGTTAACAGTGGCTCTTGTACTAGAACGAATAATGTTTTAAAGTGTCCTCTGATGGCCTAATGAGAATGTAGGATTTGTTCTTTAAATATCAAACAGAACATATTTCTTAGGAATCCATTGTTTTCTCAACTTGATCCAAAGACGTGTATAGAGAGAAGAGAGTAGAAGAATCGGTTTCTTGCCTCAGAATCAATAAGGCAGTTGGGTTGGGAACATCATATAAACAGAGACATGATGAACCAATTGCCGATTATGTTTCTTAATAATTATATCCAAATTCACTGACATCAACATAACATGAAAAGATTAGTATAAATAAAATTTTGATATGTCAAAAAATTTTATTATCGAAGGCCAGATTGAGGTCTGAGGTTTTGACCAACAAGGATTGAGAACTAGAAATTGAGGCATTTTCCTTAGTTCTTTGCTGACTATAGAAAATGCTAGATTGCTTGGAATTTTCAGATGACCAGTCTTCTGAACAGTAATGATAAATGGCTGATTTTCATATCCAGAGTTATTTTTACAAGTCCCACAGTACAGCATGGACCCCTCTTTCTTGAAGGGATGACGAGAATATGTAAATCAGGATAGAAGCAGCCCACAGTAAATCTGTAATAAATACAGAGACACTTTTCCATTGCCCCTCAAACTTTTTCCCTTCCCACCTTCATCAGCCTTCCCTACATTCTGAAAGATCCTAAACTGTTAGAATACAAGGTTTTATGTTAACTCTTTCTCCTTTGCCATATTCTTTAATAAGGCAGTGTGCTCTGTTTTCTAATCTGGTTATTCTCTTTTGGTGCTACATTCCAGCTTGGTTCTCAAAACCCTTGTCTCTGCTTTGCTTCCTCTGGGCGGCTGCCCTTCTTGCTCATTTCTTTGACCTCCTCACTGTACAAAAGTCGTCTGTCTGCCACAGTATCCGAGTTGATTTGTGCAATGAGCAAAGATGCAGACTCTGTTAGCTCTCTCAAATATCTGTGTTCAAGAATGCTGTCTTTAGAGCGAGACAGTGAAGCAAATAATTTCCTGGAATGTTTTCTGAGATTCCATTGTTAAACTCCAGTTTCTCATTAATTGCTCTAAATGGTCAAGATTGGAATTTTGAAATTCTTTTCTGTGAATGTGTGTGTGAGTGTGTCTGTGTATGTAGGGGAGGCGTCTGCAGTGCAGAGGCATTGGGAATATTGCAGATCGGGGTGAGGACTGTGATTTGAAGATTTGGGGGCTCTGAAGGCAAAATCTAAAAAGGAAACTTCTTGCAAGAAAGAAAAAGTGGAAAGTAACCATGAGTTATAGATTTCTAGTGCAATGTAGTTTTTGTGATTGGTTCAATAAACATTTACTGAGACCTTTTGTGCACCCGCTGCTGTGCTAGGCACTGGGCATTAAGTTACATGCCCTAAGCTGAGGAAGCAACTGCTTCACAGCAAACAGGCTATTTAATAAGATGCGGAGAGTTCTGTAGTGAAAATACTTGCCTAGGGCAAATTTACCTTTGTGAGCTCAGGTCCTTGCTTAGTACTTGGCACGTAGTAAGTACCTGATAAATATTTAATGATTGATTAAATGAATAAATGAATAAATGAATGATACTGTCCCCTCTTTCAATTTCCCTTCTGTTGTTTTGTCAAATATCTCTCATTTTGATATGTGGCTTTTTGTCTGTAAGAAAGCTTTACAAATGTTTTGTACGTTTTATGTTTTATATTTCAGTCTTTATTTAGCAGCTAGTTTTAAATCAGTGATATTTACTGATGAATGGATTTGTGGTCATTCAGTGCCTCGGCTTGCTATATATAGGAGAAAGCAAGTTGAAAATGTGTTGGATTAAAGAGAACAGTTTTCAAATGCTAACATACTGCAGATGGCTTTCACATGTGGTTGTCATATCTGGTTGGAATGACATAGGTAAAGAAGGCTAAAGGAATTGACTCTATATACTTTGGGTTACTTTTTAAAGAGAAACAATGAAAAAAAGTGACATTCATGCCAATATAAAATGTAACTTTGTACTTGATGAATTGGCCATGTACTTTGAATCAGATAATAATGAGCAACATTCTCTCTCACCCCTCCAATTTTTGAAATATTTTATAAATATATTTTTGAGCAGAAGCCTTTAAGAGCCAGGGCATGGTTCATACTGCTTTCACCAGGATAGTTAACAGGGGTAGTTCTAGATGGTAGATGGTCCATCAGCCTGAGCTCCTAAATAGGGACATTGCTCGATGGAGCATGTATTTTTAGTTTATATAAATGGTAACCATATAGGTTTCACTCCTTTATGTTTCAATGTTTCTAGTCAGCACTGTATTGTTAAGTTATTTAATACCCTTTATGTAAAGTATGAAAACATCAAAAAGTACCATGCACACATTATGGATAGACATGCAGACATATTTCTAAAATATGCCTCAAGCCTAGGCATATAAGGGAGGTGGTACACCTGGGGAACAGAACCAAGGCAAATGACCTTTGACTTATCCTTCCACCAAGCCCCATTAATGTGCAGATGTTGCTGACAGCTTCTTGCACAGTGTGGGCAAACAGGCAAGCAGCCCGGTGGGAATGTGAAAGGAACTCATAAATTACTTTTGGGAATTTTCACCTTGATCCTGAGTTTATGGGGAACAGAGGGTGGGTGGCTGGGAGAACTGTAAGATCTAGGGAATTTATCTTTATAATGGGGACTAAATACAAATGATGTGAATTTTAAATAAATATATAGTCATTTTTCCAGCAGACTCAATTAACCGTGCTTATTTGAGCCCTCTGAATTTAAATGGATTACTTAAAATGCAAAGAACTGGAATCGTACTTTGTGGTATGGAAAATCATTTCGATCCCTGCTTCTTTGATGACTCTGGTGGACACTATGCCTCAGCCCTGCAGGGTAAAAAAGGATTGAAGTGTTGTCAATATTATCAACAGCTACTAACACAGGCCTACTAATCTTCTGCTGATAGATAATTAAGATACGATATGGATTTCCTTTACTTTGCTATTAGTAATTGCCCATTGGTGATTACAATGAGCTGGGCACCCTTGATTTATTTCTGTAAGTTTGCATTCACCCCAAGCAGACAATGTTCTGAAAATGAGGTGTTTTTTTTTTTGTCTCAGGCTAAACTTTTCAAAGTCTCAGTTGTTGTCTATGTAAAAGATAATTATACTTCGTTTGTCCTGCTGCAGTCGGGCTTTTTAGGGCTATGTTACCCCTCTGCTGTTTATACAGTTGAGCTTCTAAAGCTGGCTCACATCCTAGGCTGCTGCTTAGAATCCTTCCGCCCTCCTATGAGGGGAGGATGTTCCCTTGGTTATAATCTTTCTGTTTGTGTTTGTGTATACCCTCCTGTGTCTGGCCACCTGCGTGTGGTAATCTTCTTTATTCTCCTCCTGCTACATTGGTCTTGAATCTTCTTTCCAGTTTAAAGTCAGATAGCTACCTCAGACTTTTACCATTGTTGGGGTAAAACTTCTAGTTCTAGGTTTTATTTCAACCTTGCTACTCAAAATGTGGTCCAAAGATCATCAGCACTGGCGATACCTGGGCTTATTTTATATTGGAATTTCAGGCCTCACACTAGACCCACTGAATCAGAATAGGCATTTTGAAAGAGATCCCCAGGTGATTCATATGCACATTAGAGTGTGAGAAGGTGCTCTAAACTTCATTCTCTTATTCTGGACTCTGTTTTAGTGTACTATAAGCTAGAGGGCTATTGAGAGAAGCCTTCTCACGAAGTAAGGAATAGTGTATCATCATTTGTACTGTATATGTGTATTTTTTTTTTCCTGTTTTTCCTTGTTGGGGATGTTTCATTCATTTGTTACCTCCCTAGGACCTGTTATTAAAACTCTGATGGAACTGCATGTGGGTGTACTTGTAATTGTTAATTAGTACATTAGTCTTTCTCTCTCTCTTTTTCTTTTCTCTCTCATTTATTTCAATGAGAACTTTGGCCACAAGAAGAGTCCTAACTCATATCCACACAGCACAAAAAAGATCTTGAGCAATAACTGACTGGAATATGCTATTGAAGGTCTCATGATGTATTTTCTACTCACTCTCTAAAGACAGAAAGCTTTTATCTTTGAATTGATTTTTCAAGTCTCTCAGAGCATCCTCCTTGTGTAGGCTGCCTGGGAGTGCATGTTTTATGATATTTAGAAGTTATTGTTTCTTATTCATTGGATTTAGCTGATTGTTTGTAATTTGTATGACTCATGCTCAATCTTATTTTTTTATTGTAAACACTTGAGAAAGAGTCTTACATAATCATTTTCTCTGCCATACTGTCACTTGCATTATTTTTTAAGTTAAATTTTCTACAAGATAGTAAGATTTAAATTATTAGATTCAAAATATGCTGTGGAAAGAAATTCAGAGAACGCTATGTACAGGGATCTGATAGACTACTTAATACTTTAACTTGTTATTTCTCTTTAGGGAAAAACAAACAAATTTTCTTCAATCATTTTGTCAACTCTCAATAAGCATTAATATAATAAGCATCCCAGTATTGAATTGGGTTCCATTTCATGTGCACCATTTTAGTCTCTGAACAAAGAAAATTACATAGACTTCAATTTGTCCTTTAGTAGATTTCAATTAAAATGAATGTTACCTCTGATCATCTCCCATATCTAATTGCAATGTAGTGCAGATTTTGCTGGGTCGTTCTTTTGTTGGTCTAAATCTGTGAAGAACTTGGGATGCTCTTCTCTCTGGCTTCATTGGCTCCATCCTACCAATTTATTTTTCTTCCTCTGTGGCAGCTCCCACTCTGCTTCTTCTCTTCTTAGGTTCATATTTGTCTGCTTCGACATTGATTTCTGTAATTTCTCAAAGCTCAGACCTATACCTCCTCCTCATTCACTGCATATTCTCTCCCCAGCAATATCATTCTTTTCCATGGCCTTAAATACAGCTATGTACCTATGTGTAGATGTTGCACAGATGCCTATCCATAA
>NW_006431912.1:44167-44715 GCF_000325575.1 Pteropus alecto
ATATTTAGACTCTCATGTGAACTTCAATCTTTTTATTTTTTTAGAATTTTTATAAGAGTTTGAGCCAAACTGAGGACATATGCCAGGGAGTAAGATCTCAAGTGCTTCCTGAACTCCAATCTTGGATATTCGGTTGTCTGCATGGTATCTCCACATGGATGATTCAGAGATGATTTAAACTCAGTATGTCTAAAACTGAATTCTGTGTTGTCCTGCCATAGCTACCTTTAGCTGGAGGAGACTCTGGAAAAATCCCTTTTGGTTTGTGTTCTGCCTTGGCTTATGTGGATTGTGGGATGAGACTCCCTTTAGACGGTCGCCAGACCCCTGAAGGAAATGCTAAGGAAAATGCTTTCCCAGGCTGGAAAAGGATGAAGCAGAAAAGCAAATGCTGTTGGTGCCTGTGCCACATATTCTCACCCAGCCCAAATGAGACAGAGGTAGGTCTAGGGTGGTGGTTGGGAAGTGCCTGTTAGAATCTTAGCCTGGGTGAGTAGAGTTGTGCTGTATATATATATTCTGCTTACAGCACAACTCTACTCACCCAG